>NC_084612.1:82608849-82655180 GCF_033978795.1 Nerophis ophidion | reverse complement strand
TTGTTGATAAATTGCGATTAATCGCATTTGGGATTTTCGATTAATCGCGATTAATCACAGTGAATGACTTGCTTGGAAAATGTAAATAACCTTTGAAAAATGTGCTTTATTTTAATATTAATGCTATTTTACTGTCAGAGTGGCGGAAAGGGGAAACAGTTTACTTGTTTTGCTTGAAAGTATATCATTTATTTGCGTGAAACTTGCAAATAACGTGCGATTAATCGGCATTTATACACGATTAATGCAATATTTTTGTGACTAATCACCAATTAATGCATTTAATCGGACATCTCTTGTTAAAAGCCGTACTTGGAATTATGTTTTATGCTGTAGTTATGACAACATTTGATTTATTTCGAATAAATCAAACTTCACGGACATTTTTTTTTACCACGATCAAGCCTGGAACCAATTAACAGCGAGTGTTTACTGTCCTGCACTTTGACCAAAGACAACATTTATTCAACATAAAATAATGTGCACAATTTTGATGGTAATGTTTATCGAAGACTCAACAACACAACTATGATTATTAGAATATGATTAAACAGATTTTTAAAACATATTGTGTTGTTTTTAATAATTGTTTGGAATTATCAACTTTTTCACATCCTGTTGTTCCCTTTTCTAACCACTGAGGGGCGCTGTGTATTTTGTGTATTTTGGCTGCAATGTGAAAGGAGCTAAAGTTAGAAAGTCTTCTTATGAAAAATAAAGTTATGTTCAAGAACACGTGTGGACGACCAGAGAACATTTAGGAGTTTTTAGAATGATAACAAAAAATGAAGAAGAAAGACAAAAGGGGGAAAGAGGAAGTGTTACACACATAAAAAAAATGTTTGAAAAATCAGAGCTTAAATTGGAAAAAATAATAAAATAAACAATAATATTGAAATAATCTAAAAAAAAACATGCTTACAAATAAAAGAAAGGCGTAAGAGAATGTTTAAAAATGTTTAAAATTATAAAGAAAAAAAGACAAAAAGAGAGAAGTAAAAAGGGAAAAAAGTGTTAAACAAATTAAGAAAAATATAAAATTAATCTGACTTTAAATAGAAAAATAAATACAATAATATAAATAAAATAAACATTCACAATATTAAATAAATAATCTTGAAAAATATATATATCACATGCTGACTAATAGAAGAAAAGGAAGAGGATGTTTATTAATGTGTAAAATAGAGAAAAGTGAAAAAAAAGAGGTAAGTAAAAGGGGAAAAAGTGCTAAACACATCATGACAAATATGAAATAAATCTGACCTTAAATAGAAAAATAGATACATAAATACAATTATATAAATAAAAATAATACTCACAATATTAATGAAATAATATTAAAAAAAATAAATCACATGCTGACTAATAAAGGAAAAGGGAAAATAATGTTTAGTGATGTTTTAAAATAATAAAGAAAAAAGCAAAGGAGAGGCAAGTAAAAAGGGAAAAAAGATGTTAAAACACAAAATACAAACTAAGTTAGAATTAATAGAAAAAATACAAACATGAATAAAATGATATAAATAAGATAAAAAATCACAATATTAATTAAATAATCCTGACAAAAATATAGCACATCTGACTAATAGAAGAAAAGGGAAGAGCATGTTTAATATTGTTTAAAATAATAAAGAAAAATTAAAAAGGCGGGAAATGAAAGTGAATCTGAACTTAAATAAAAACATAGAAAAAAAAATAAAATGATACAAATAAAATAAATATTCACAATATTAATGAATTAATTTTGATAAAATAATATCACAAGCTGTCTAATAGAAGCAAAGGGAAGATGGTGTTTAATTATGTTAAAAAAGGGAAGTAAACTGGGAAGAAAAGTGTTAAACACATTATTAAAAAAAAAACTAAATAAGACCTTAAATAGAAAAATAGAAACATGAATAAAATGATATAAATGATTTATAGATATTCAAAATATTAATGAAATAACCTTAAAAATAATAAAATAATATCACATGCTGACTTATAGAAGCAAAGGGAAGATATTGTTTGATAATGTTTAAAATAATAAAGAAACATTTAAAAAGCTGGAAATAAAAGTGGGAAAAAGTGTTAAACACATAATGGCAAATATTAAATAAAATTATGAACTTAAATAAAAACATAGAAAAATAAATAAAATCACGAAAATAAAATAAATATTCACAATATTAATGAATTAATTTTGAAAAAATAATATCACAAGCTGTCTAATAGAAGCAAAGGGAAGATGGTGTTTAATTATGTTAAAAAAGGGAAGTAAACTGGGAAGAAAAGTGTTAAACACATAATAAAAAATAAATCAGACCTTAAATAGAAAAATAGAAACATGAATAAAATGGTATAAATATTCTAAATGAAATAACTTTAAAAATAATAAAATAATATCACATGCTGACTAATAGAAGCAAAGGGAAGATATTGTTTGATAATGTTTAAAATAATAAAGAAAAATTTAAAAAGCTGGAAATAAAAGTGGGAAAAAGTGTTAAACACATAATCGCAAATATTAAATGAATCTGAAATTAAATAAAAACATAGAAAAATAAATAAAATAAATATTCACAATATTAATGAATTAATCTTGAAAAAATAATATCACAAGCTGTCTAATAGAAGCAAAGGGAAGAGGACGTTTAATTATGTTAAAAAAGGGAAGTAAACTGGGAAGAAAAGTGTTAAACACATAATAAAAAAAATAAAAAAATAAATCAGACCTTAAATAGAAAATTAGAAACATGAATAAAATGATATAAATATTCTAAATGAAATAACTTTACAAATAATAACATAATATCACATGCTGACCAATAGAAGCAAAGGGAAGATATTGTTTGATAATGTTTAAATAAAGAAAGAAAAAAGGAGAGTAAATGGGGTAAAAAGTGTTTTACACATAAATAAAAAAATATTAACTAAATCAGACCTTAAATAGTAAAATAAAAACATGAATAAAATTATGTAAATTGAATAAATATCACATGCTGACTAATATAAGAAAAGGGCAGAGCATGTTTAAGAATATTTACAATAATAAAGAAAAAACAAAGGGTAAAAAGTCTTAAACACATAATAAAAAAAAATCTAGTTCAACCAGAATAAAATTTAAACAAATATAAATAGCATATATAGATAATAAATAATACAATTAATCATAAAATTATCATAAATAAATAAAAATCACTTTAAGAACAATAACATTTTGAAACACTGACAAATCAAAAGCATTTAAAGCTCCGGTGCCTTGCTCAAGGACGCCTTGACATGAGCTCCCCGGGCTGGGGGGTCGAACCAGCAACCCTCCGGTTACAAGTCGCCCACTGTGGGCCAGAATTAGAATTATGAAGACCAAAAAAATATAGAAGGAAGAAAAAAAAGGGGTGAGGTGGTGCAAGTGAAAATAAATATTTAAATAAAACTGACATTAATTAAAACTATATCATATGAATATAACAAATAAAGAATATATTGATACAATAATGTAAAATAAATAGAAGATAATAAGAATAATTAATATGTAATTGATAACAGGAATAAAAGCTTGCTCCTCAGCACATTTAGTGAGGAACAAAATGCAGATTCTTCCAATCAAGCATTATTCATGTCATTTTCCCCCCTGACAGCTGCCTTTGATGTGCCGCTGCTGATTGCTGGGCTCCCAGCATGCTTGCTGGCATGTGGCGTGCAGCACATCTGCACACGCAGAGATTTTACACCGACAACTTGGACGCACACATTAGGCAAAGAAGGATTTTGTGTTAGCGGGGTGTCCAAACTTGCACCCACGCCCCCCCGAGGGTGGCCTTCAGAAACAGGCTTTGATGCATCATGTGGTATATCAAAGATGCTTTAAGTTATTCTCGATATATGCCAAGCTAAACTTTTGTGTTTGGTGCAGGGGGTAGAAAATGGATGGATGGATGGGTTCAAACCCGGGCAGCTGGCGTCTTCAATTCGGCCCGCGAGACGTCGAGAGTTCAATGAGGAATTAAGGGAGATTATTAAATCATTCAAAATGTTAATTTATTCGCCGCTGGTTTGTTGCCATCTCGTGAACAACATTAGTATTTATTTTGGAGACTTCTTATCACGGTTTACGTAGTATTTACTTATATGACCCGTTGCAAACAACCTTCCCCAGTCATGGTGAAAAGAAAAAAAAACATCGAACCAACACAAGGTGCACATAGACATAGTCACACATAACACAATACAACACAATTTGTATATGTATATATATATATATATATATATATATATATATATATACATACATACATACATATATATGTGTGTGTGTAAATATATATATACATAAATCGGCCCTAGAGTGTGAATGTGAGTGTGAATGTCGTCTGTCTATCTGTGTTGGCCCTGCGATGAGGTGGCGACTTGTCCAGGGTGTAACCCGCCTTCCGCCCGATTGTAGCTGAGATAGGCGCCAGTGCCCCCCGCGACCCCGAAAGGGAATAAGCGGTAGAAATGGATGGATGGATGGATATATGTGTACATAAATATATAAAAATATATATATATACATATATATATATATATATATGTGTGTGTGTGTGTGTAAATATATATGTACATATATATATATATATATATATATATATATATATATATATATATATATATATATATATATATATATATATATATATATATATATATATATGTGTGTGTGTTTGTGTGTGTGTATGTCCATCCATCCATCCATTTCCTACCGCTTGTCCCTTTCGGGGTCGCAGGGGGAGCTCGAGCCTAAGCTGCATTCGGACAGAAGGCGGGGTACACTCTGGACAAGTCGCCACCTCATCACAGACATATGTAAATATATATATTGTTGCGATCCGCTGCTCGGATCTACACATATTATTTATTTTTCCATTTTGTTAATCCCTCCATTTGACTCCTTATTTCCTGTTTGCTTTGTCACCATGGTCACTCATGAGTCCACCTGCTAGTCTCGCCCCGCACACCTGCTACTAATTATCACCCTCCTATTTAAGCCAGCCTTTTCTGTTCATTTGGTCTGGGTCCGTAATTTGCTCTCATGCAACAGGTGACGACTGCTACTTTTCTACATTTATTCTCGCTAGCTCTTATGCTAAGCCACCAGCCTTTTCTTAGCTCACATGCTAATTGTTTTTTGTTTTTTTTTACATTTTTGTGCTTTCATGCCAAGTCTAGTTTTCTGTTTATATTCCCTAGTTTTCATACTTGTGTTTTTGGTTTGCCTTTTTATTAGCTCCAGTATTTCTGTTCAGTGCTCTCTGTTTGTTAGATAAATATTTTAAGATCTTACCTTTGTTGTGTTCACGTCAACGCATCCTCGAGGGAATCGAACCCGGCACCATAATGCCCACCAGTCTTCACAGTAAAAATAAATAATATTTGTAGATCCGAGCAATATATGTATATATATATATATATATATATATATATATATATGTATATATATATATTTTTTTTTTCTTTTTTTTTTTTAGAGTGACTGTAAACGCTTTTCAAATGTAAATTTTGGGGGAAATATTGCCTCTACGGGCAGTAAATATTTTATGATGGCCAGACTTTGACCCTGGAAGACATTATTTTCATGTAGTACATTTAGGTTGGACCAAATTATTAGTTGCTCCTCTCGGACTCTAATGTCCATAAATGCATATTCATCTCTAAAGAATCCATACATCTTTCAAATAGTGAATAAAAAAAAAAAACATCTGACGAATGTTTTATAACCACGGGTGTTGTTGATATCTTTGATGTGATGGAGTGGGAGACCTCTTGTTAAATCTTCCTCTTGTTTACACGCAGAGAAAACATTTTTTTTTTTTCAATTTTTTTGCATGATCAACACTCGCACTGTGAGCTCGGCGGAGCTTTCACTCGCCGTCGTCTTCAAAGCGCGTGAGTGGCGCTGACGCTTTGATGAAAGCAACACGCTTCCACACGCCATTAGCTAATGCTACTGGCTAATGTCGTCCTCTTTTTGTACTAGTGGACACACACCTGTTGGACTGAGTGTGCACTTTGAGAGTAATAGATTACAGGCTACTCCAGACAGCTTGGGTGGGCTCCAGCTGATGAAGACAAAAGGGCATAGAACATGGATATTTGGTCGGATTACATGTTCAATTCCAGATATTTAGTTAGATTCACCATATTTTCCAGAATAAAGAGTGGAGCCACTACATTTTTGAACAGTTGTTTTCCATATATTAGTTGCACCAGACTATAAGATAAATGCAGATATATATGTTTTGAAATGAGTTATTTACACATAAATGTCTGTAACAAGGCAGTAAAACGGCTGATCAAACAAAACAGAAGCCATCGTCATGGACCCGCTCGCTGCGTGAGCTAGCTCTTTAATCTGCTTAACAGACTCAATAACTCCATGGTGACGTTTTGGTGAATTTACTGAGGAGTAAACAAGAAGAATGACTGGGAAACATGTTAGCACCCGATGTTAACTTGTTTTTATATTTAATCTTTGTTGTAAGCAATCTTTAAAGCAGGACTGATGATGTCTGTTTTTGTGTTGCCTGTCTTCTGAGGAGAGATAACACATTTATCTTTGGGCTTTAGACAAAAGTCGACTGCAGGAAAAATATATATAAATACATTTTTAGAAATAAAAACATTTATAAATTAAAATAAATATATACATATATATATGTATATGAATACATTTTTAGATATAAAAATAAATTAATATATTTCCAAAAAAAAAAAAAAAAAAAATATATATATATATATATATATATATATATGTATTGATTGGATTATCCAGAGAACAGTGCTCGATACCGTGGTAGAGCGCAATATGTAGGTGTGGGAAAAATCACAAGACTACTTCATCTCTACAGAACTGTTTCATGAGGGGTTCCCTCAATCATCAGGAGATTTTAATGGAAGCATTCACATACAATGGTTTATATAGGGCACAGAGTGGATGGGTACAGGCAGGCGTAGGGTGTGGTGATTGGCTCATGTGTTACCTAGGAGGTGTTTCCGTCTGTGGCCGCATGTTGAAATGATTTCACTGCGCTTGTTGAGGGATGACAGGTGTGGATGATATATAATAAACAGTTTATCTTTCAAGCATAGGTTGCATCTTTTATTACCACTGTTGTAAGGTGTGCTGGATGCAAGAATTTGCCATGTTATTGAATATTCAACATTATTGTCTTTGAGGTTCCAAATGTGCTTGCTGAGTTCTGTAGAATTCCGCAAAGTCTGGTTTCTAAAGGAGACCTTGTGATTATTCCATCTGGTTTTGAACACTCCTTCGGTTAATCCGACGTACGTGTCGGATGTGTTAATGTCCTTGCGTGTTACCTTTGCTTGGTAAACGACTGATGTTTGTAAGCACCCCCCGTTGAGAGGGCAATCAGGTTTCTTGCGACAGTTGCATTCCTTATTGGTTTCAGAGTCTTTTAGTCAGGGGGTAGGCAGTCCTTTCGCAATTGCTTTGTTGTGGTTTGAAATGATTCGTTGTATGTTATTCATACAGCTGTAGCTCAATTTAATGTTCTTGTTGAATATTTTTCTTAGGGTGTTGCCTTTCAATCAATAAATCCATCAATGTTTACTTATATAGCCCTAAATCACTAGTGTCTCAAAGGGCTGCACAAACCACAACACAAACCACTACGACATCCTCGGTAGGCCCACATAAGGCCAAGGAAAACTCACACCCAGCGGGACGTCGGTGACAATGATGACCATGAGAACCTTGGAGAGGACGAAAGCAATGGATGTCGAGCGGATCTAACATGATACTGTGAAAGTTTAATCCATAATGGATCCAACACAGCCGCGAGAGTCCAGTCCAAAGTGGGGAAGTGTTTGTCAATCAGGGTGAGGAACTTGTGGCCGATATTGGTTGAGACGTTTTTTGCTGAATGGGGGGTTGTACCAGATGATGTTGTTTCGTTTTCTGCTCTTTTTTGGTTGATTTCCTAGCGTGGGTTCATAGGTGAGGGTGAAGTTGTATCCGCTTTCATCAAATGCTTTATATATATATATATATATATATATATATATATATATATAAAAAATGTACTCTTAGCCACGCCCCCAACAACATCCCCGCCCCGCCCCGGACCAGGTCTTAAGGTTGGCAAGTATGAAAAAGATGCATTCCTCCTGCTGATATCGCATCGGCTCAATACTGGCCGATACGGAAGGTGCCGATATCGAAGTGAAAAGGTGACGCCTGTGAGAAATAACACAAGCTTTGCCATGTTTGTGTAGTAGCACTTTTTTTGCTGTCTGATGGACTGCTCCAGCTGAGATATAAGCGGCGATATCAGCCGAGCGTCGACAAGGATCGGCCGTTATCCTCCGCATTGGAGGCCGTCGCCCGTTTTGGTCAGCCCCGACAAACGACGTCGCCTAACACGGTTTGGAGCCTTTGTGTTCCGTCTCCCAGGGACGCAGGCGAGAGCTGAAAGTGGCCTCGGCTCTTCGACTGTGAACGCCATTGTTTTCCTCTGCGGCGTAGCGAGGCAGCGAGTGTAGCACGCTGCTGTGCTCAGTAGGAGGTGAGCGTGAAGGGCACGCACTATAATAACCACACACACACACACACGCAGGAATAAAACAATGTGTGGATAAAGGGATGCAACCAGGTGGACATTTCATTGTGGGACTAAAACACTCTGCACAGTCACGGTGTTACTTCTACATGACACACTACACACTTCTTTCACACTCTAAAGCAGGGATGTCCAATACATATACACACACACACACACACACACACACACACACACACATATATATATATATAAACATTGGAACTGGTAAACCATGTTATTTATTTTGCAATTTTAATCAAATTGATGCCTGCAACACGAGTGTCAAAAAAAAAAAAAAAAAAAAAATAGTTGAGGAATGCTCATCAAACACTTATTTGGAACATCCCACAGGCGAACGGGGCTAATTGTGTCAGAGTTAGTTCGTGACGAACCCCAAGATGCAGAAAAGGAGGCAGGTTTGGAGTTAGGAAACATGATTTAATTAGAATACTAGGACAAAAACAAACAAAAAAGGGTACAAACAAAAGGCGGATAACAAACTAAAAGAGCTAGCATGGGAGCTAGAAGATAACGAGCAGGAAACGGAAGTTGTTACTTGTAGTATGAAAACAAACTGGTAACAGGGAACAAAAACAGTAAGCTATGAACAGCTACGGAAATACAGCTTACCGCTACGCTGCAAAGACACGACACAACACGAAAGGAGTGACAATACAATAATCCAGCACAGACTGGAGGAGAAAAATGGTCTAAATAGGAGCGGGCTGATTGAACAAACAAAAAAGGGTACTAACAAAAGGCGCGCACGAGGCGGATAACAGACTAAAAGAGCTAGCATGGGAGCTAGAAGATAACGAGCAGGAAACGGAAGTTGTTACTTGTAGTATGAAAACAAACTGGTAACAGGGAACAAAAAAAAAAAGAAGCTATAAACAGCTACGGAAATATAGCTTACCGCTACGCTGCAAAGACACGACACGACACGACAGGAGCGACAATACAATAATCCAGCACGGACTGGAGGAGAAAACAGGTCTAAATAGGAGTTGGCTGATTGAACAAACAAAAAAGGGTACTAACAAAAGGCGCGCGCGAGGCGGATAACAAACTAAAAGAGCTAGCATGGGAGCTAGAAGATAACAAGCAGGAAACGGAAGTCGTTACTTGTAGTATGGAAACAAACTGGAAACAGGGAACAAAAACAGTAAGCTATGAACAGCTACGGAAATATAGCTTTCCGCTACGCTGCAAAGACACGACACGACTCGACAGGAGCGACAATACAAGAATCCAGCACGGACTGGAGGAGAAAAATGGTCTATATAGGAGCGGGCTGATTGAACAAACAAAAAAGGGTAATAACAAAAGGCGCGCACGAGGCGGATAACAAACTAAAAGAGCTAGCATGGGAGCTAGAAGATAACGAGCAGGAAATGGAAGTCGTTACTTGTAGTATGAAAACAAACTGGTAACAGGGAACAAAACCGGAAAGCTATAAAGAGCTACGGAAATATAGCTTACCGCTACGCTGCAAAGACACGACACGACACGACACGACAGGAGTGACAATACAATAATCCAGCACAGACTGGAGGAGAAAAATGGTCTAAATAGGAGCGGGCTGATTGAACAAACAAAAAAGGGTACTCACAAAAGGCGCGCACGAGGCGGATAACAAACTAAAAGAGCTAGCATGGGAGCTGGAAGATAACGAGTAGGAAACAGAAGTCGTTACTTGTAGTATGAAAACAAACTGGAAGCAGGGAACAAAAACAGTAAACTATAAACAGCTACCGAATAATAGCTTACCGCTACGCTGCAAAGACACGACACAACACGACAGGAGCGACAATACAATAATCCAGCACGGACTGGAGGAGAAAAATGGTCTAAATAGGAGCGGGCTGATTGAACAAACAAAAAAGGGTACTAACAAAAGGCGCGCACGAGGCGGATAACAAACTAAAAGAGCTAGCATGGGAGCTAAAAGAAAACGAGCAGGAAACGGAAGTCGTTACTTGTAGTATGGAAACAAACTGGAAGCAGGGAACAAAAACAGTAAGCTATAAACAGCTACGGAAATATAGCTTACCGCTACGCTGCAAAGACACGACACGACACGACACGACAGGAGTGACAATACAATAATCCAGCACAGACTGGAGGAGAAAAATGGTCTAAATAGGAGCGGGCTGATTGAACGAACAAAAAAGGGTACTAACAAAAGGCGCGCACGAGGCAGATAACAAACTAAAAGAGCTAGCATGGGAGCTAGAAGATAACGAGTAGGAAACAGAAGTCGTTACTTGTAGTATGGAAACAAACTGGTAACAGGGAACAAAAACAGTAAGCTATAAACATCTACGGAAATATAGCTTACCGCTACGCTGCAAAGACACGACTCGACAGGAGCGACAATACAATAATCCAGCACAGACTGGAGGAGAAAACAGGTCTAAATAGGAGCGGGCTGATTGACACCAGGTGTGGCAATGTGCCAATTGGCCGCAGCTGAGGGAACACAGCACTCACGGAGACAAACAGGAAACTCAACCAAATAAAGAGTGCTGACAGGAACTAAAGACAAGAAATACTACTACACACACAGAAGAAAAAACTAAAACACAAACAAACTGTCAGGGGCAAGCCTGACAAATTGGGAACAGGTGGGTGCCATGATCGGGTATGAAAGCAGCTTCCAGGAATTGCTAAGTGGTTCACAAAAGGACGGGGCGAGGGTCGCCACTTTGTCAACAAATGCCTGAGAAAATTATCCAACAGTTTAAGAACGATATTTCTCAAGTAGCTATTGGAGGAATTTCGGTCCGTAATGTCATCAAAAGTTTCAGAGAATCTGGAGAAATAAATGCATGATATTACAGATATTGGGCGGTACTGCATCAAAAAGCGACATCAGTGCGTAAAGGATATCACCACATGGGCTCAGGAACGCCTCAGAAAACCACTGTCGGTAACTTCAGTCGGTCGCTACATCTGTAAGTGCAAGTTAAAACTCTACTATGCAAAGCTAAAGCCATTTATCAACAACACCCAGAAATGTTGCAGGCTTCACTGGTCTGACGAATACATGTTTTAAATTGTTATTGGAAACTGTGGACGTCGTGTCCTCCAGACCAAAGACGAAAACAACCATCCGGATTGTTATAAGTGCAAACTATCATCGGATTTAGAATAAGGGCGAGTAATATTCGCGATTTGGGATAGGAATATATGTTTCACCTTAATCATCATGACATTTTTGTAATAAACTGTGGTGATCAGTTACCCTTCTACGCTTAACAACCTTAGAAACGTTAATACTGTTAGTCTTAGGGTTGGGGTTGGGGTAAGGATTGCATTTGTCATTTACAGAAAAAGGAAACATATTGGCTTCCAGGAGCTAGCAGCTACACAACAGCTAAGCACACAATAGCATTCAAACTCGACATACATATTGAACAATAAAACAGCCCATTAGTTAATGCAAGGGCTAGGTTTGGGGTTAGGTTTAGGGTTTTATTTGTCATTTACAAAAAAGTAAAAATATTGGCTTCAAGGAGCTAGCCGCTACACAACAGCTAAGCATACAATAGCATACAAGCTTGACGTATGTATTAAACAATAAAACAGCCCATTTGCCAATACAAACAAGTATCTAACCCTGACATTAACCCTAACCCTAACCCTGAGGGCATTTGTCATTTACAAAAAATTAAACATATTGGCTTCCATGAACTAGCAGCTACACAACAGCTAAGCACAAGATAGCACACAAGCTCGACACACGTATTGAATAATAAAACAACCTATTAGTCAATATAAAGGTTAGGGTTGGGGTTAGGGTTAGGGTTGCATTCGTAATTCACAAAAAAAGTAAACATATTGGCTTCCAGGAGCTAGCAGCTACACAGCAGCTAAGCACACGATAGCAAAGAAGCTCGACAAACGTATTGAACTATAAAACAGCCCATTAGTCAATACAAAGGTTAGTTTTGGGGTTAGGGTTCTGGGTTGCATTCGTAATTCACAAAAAAGTAAACATATTGGCTTCCAGGAGCTAGCAGCTACACAGCAGCTAAGCACACAATAGCACTCAAGCTCGACGTACGTATTGAACAATAAAACAGCCCATTAGTCAATACAAACAAGTATTGAGCCCTAACCGTAAGGGCATTTGTCTTTTACAAAAAAGTAAGCATATTAGCTACCAGGAGCTAGCAGCTACACAACAACTAAGCACACAATAGCATTCAAACTCGACGTACATATTGAACAATAAAACAGCCCATTAGTTAATACAAGGGTTAGGTTTGGGGTTAGGGTTAGGGTTGGGGTTGCATTTGTCATTTACAAAAAAGTAAAAATATTGGCTACCAGGAGCTAGCAGCTACACAGCAGCTAAGCATACGATAGCACTCAAGCTTGACATACATATTGAACAATAAAACAGCCCATTAGTCAATACAAACAAGTATCGAACCCTAACCCTAAGGGCATTTGTCTTTTACAAAAAAGTAAGCATATTGGCTACCAGGAGCTAGCAGCTACACAACAGCTAAGCACACGATAGCACTCAAACTTGACGTACGTATTGAAGAATAAAAGAGCCCATTAGTCAATACAAGGGTTAGGGTTAGGGTTGCATATGTCATTTACAAAAAAGTAAACATATTGGCTACCAGGAGCTAGCAGCTACACAACAGCTAAGCACAAGATAGCACACAAGCTCGACACACGTATCGAACAATAAAACAGCCCATTAGTCAATACAAAGGTTAGGGTTGGGGTTAAGGTTAGGGTTGCATTCGTAATTCACAAAAAAGTAAACATATTGGCTTCCGGGAGCTAGCAGCTACACAGCAGCTAAGCACAAGATAGCACACAAGCTCGACACACATATTGAACAATAAAACAGCCCATTAGTCAATACAAAGGCTAGGTTTGGGGTTAGGGTTGCATTTGTCATTTACAAAAAAGTAAACATATTGGCTATCAGGAGCTAGCAGCTACACAACAGCTAAGCACAAGATAGCACACAAGCTCGACAAACGTATTGAACAATAAAACAGCTCATTAGTCAATACAAGAGTTAGGGTTGGGGTTAGGGTTAGGGTTGCATTTGTCATTTACTAAAAAGTAAACATATTGCCTTCAAGGAGCTAGCAGCTACACAACAGCTAAGCAGACAATATCACACAAGCTCGACACACGTATCGAACAACAAAAGAGCCTATTTGTTGATCCAAACAAGTACCTAACCCTAACCCAACCTTAACCCTTATCTTTGATACGACTGCCTTTAATACCGATAATTGTTTTATTCCATATCTGCATGTCTGGCCGTCTTGTCATCAAAATAAAACTTGCTCGTGTTCAAAATTCACCCAATTAGTCGCCGACTAACGCCAGGAAGCGTCGTTTCATTACGTGAAAAACAACATCTTCGCATTAATGAACGTCTTCAAGCTGTCGACGGACAAACCATTTTTTTTTGTGTTTTTTTTCACCAAACGTCAAGTCTCTCAAGCGCGAGGCAATTAGCGACACCTGTTATTGGCTTAATGGCGCCATCAAGTCATCCGTCATCACGACAAAAGTAGGCCACCCCAATTAGCGCGAAATCAGGAGACGCCAGCGTCGGCATCCTTATAGACTCACGGCTTAAATAAGGTGCCAAGCAACGGTTAGTCAAGACGTCTTTAAAAACAAACATGACGTGAAAAAATTGTCGGAAATAATCTTACATTAAAAAATATGTCAGCTCAATCGTCAGATTTTTGCTGTAAAAAAGATAACAATGGTATCGGCTGGCTGCTGCTAATAAAGGCGACAGGTGATTAAATTATCGGGCCCAGCTGGGCAATCCACTCCCCTCAACTGTCAGCTCTGTCGCCATATTTTTACTGTAAAAAAAAATAACAGTACCTATTTTACATTTACTGTAATGTGCTGTAAGAACAACAACCGATGATTTTATGTTAAAAAAAACTGGCTGTTCTGTCGCCAGATTTTTACTGTAAAAAAAATAACAATGGTATTGTTTTTACATTTACAGTAATGCGCTGTAAAATCAACAACCGATGATTTTATGTGAAAAAAACTGGCAGTTTTGTCGCCAGATTTTTACTGTAAAAAAATAGCAATGGTATTGTTTTTACATTTACAGTAATGCGCTGTAAAAACAGAAACTGCTGATTTTATGTAAAAAAAAATGGCAGCTATGCCGCCAGAATGTTACTGTAAAAAAATAACAGCAGTGCTCGTTTTATATTTACAGTAATGTTCTGTAAAAAACAACAACCGCTGATTTTATTAAAAAAAAAAACTGTCCGCTCTTTCGCCAGATTTTTACTGTAAAAAAAATACCAATGGTATTGTTTTTACATTTACAGTAATGCGCTGTAAAAACAACAACTGCTGATTTTATTTGAACAAACTGGCAGCTCTGTCACCAGATTTTTGCTGTAAAAAAAAATAACAAGGGTATCGGCCGGCTGCTGCTAAAAAAAGGCGACAGGTGTTTAAATTACTAGGCCCAGCTGGGCAATCCACTCCCCTCAACTGTCAGCTCTGTCGCCAGATTTTTACTGTAAAAAAGACAGTACCTGTTTTACATTTACTGTAATGTGCTGTAAAAACAACAACTGCTGATTTTATATAAAAAAACTGGCAGTTATGTCGCCAGATTTTTACTGTAAAAAAAAATAACAATGGTATTGTTTTTACATTTACAGTAATGCGCTGTAAAATCAACAACCGATGATTTTATGTGAAAAAAAACAGGCAGTTCTGTCGCTAGATTTTTACTGTAAAAAAATAGCAATGGTATTGTTTTTACATTTACAGTAATGCGCTGTAAAAACAACAACTGATGATTTTATTTAATCAAACTGGCAACTATGTCGCCAGATTTTTGCTGTAAAAAAAAAAAACAATGGTATCGGCCGGCTGCTGCTAATAAAGGCGACAGGTGATTAAATTACCGGGCCCAGCTGGGCAATCCACTCCCCTCAACTGGCACCTCTGTCGCCAGATTTTTACTGTAAAAAAAAATAACAGTACCTATTTTACATTTGCTGTAATGTGCTGTAAAAACAACAACCGATGATTTTATGTTAAAAAAACTGGCAGTTCTGTCGCTAGATTTTTACTGTAAAAAAATAGCAATGGTATTGTTTTTACATTTACAGTAATGCGCTGTAAAAACAACAACTGATGATTTTATTTAATCAAACTGGCAACTATGTCGCCAGATTTTTGCTGTAAAAAAAAACAAACAATGGTATCGGCCGGCTGCTGCTAATAAAGGCGACAGGTGATAAAATTACCGGGCCCAGCTTGGCAATCCACTCCCCTCAACTGTCAGCTCTGTCGCCATATTTTTACTGTAAAAAAAAAAATAACAGTACCTGTTTTACATTTACTGTAATGTGCTGTAAAAACAACAACCGCTGATTTTGTATAAAAAACTGGCAGTTATGTCGCCAGATTTTTACTGTAAAAAAAATAACAATGGTATTGTTTTTACATTTACAGTAATGCGCTGTAAAAACAACAACTGCTGATTTTATTTAATCAAACTGGCAGCTCTGTCGCCAGATTTTTGCTGTAAAAAAAAAACCTGCTGCTAATAAAGGCGACAGGTGATTAAATTACTAGGCCCAGCTGGGCAATCCACTCCCCTCAACTGTCAGCTCTGTCGCCAGATTTTTACTGTAAAAAAAACCAGTACCTATTTTACATTTACTGTAATGTGCTGTAAAAACAACAACTGCAGATTTTATATAAAAAACTGGCAGTTATGTCGCCAGATTTTTACTCTAAAAAAATAGCAATGGTATTGTTTTTACATTTACAGTAATGCGCTGTAAAAACAACAACTGCTGATTTTATTTAAACAAACTGGCAGCTCTTTCGCCAGATTTTTACTGTAAAAAATAACAATGGTATTTTTTTAACATTTACAGTAATGTGCTGTAAAAAAAAAACACAAACGCTGATTTCATGCTAAAAACTGGAAGTTCTCTTGCCAGATTTTTACAGTACAAAATAACAGTAGTATTTATTTTACATTTACAGTAATGCGCTGTAAAAACAGCACCTGCTGATTTTATGTTAAGAACTGGCAGTTCTATCGCAACATTTTTACTGTAAAAATAACAATTGTAGCGTTGCACTGTAAAAACAAAAACAGTGAATTTCAGTGTAAAAATGGTAAAATGGTCTGAATAAAAGTGCAGTATTTTCTATGTAATATAATGTTGTTAATGATACACTGCAATACTTTAAATTAAATAACAGATTCACAGTTTTTTCTTTAATGTACTGTAATTCATCGTTAAAAAACTGTGGATTTTACTGTCAAAAAGGTAAAATAGTATACATAAAAGTATTGTTGTTGTTTTTCATTTACTGTAATTTTTTTGTTGACAGTGCATTGCTGTTAACTAAATAACAATGTCACTCTGTTTTTAATGTATAAACAACAGTGGATTCTACTGTAAAAATGTTACAATAGTAAGAATAAAAATGGTGTTGTTTTTCTATTGTATATAATGTTGTTAGTCATACAGGGCATTAATTTTAATTGAATAACAATGTTATGTTTTGTTTATTTATTTCTTTAAAAGGGTTAGGGTTAGTGTTGGGGTTACGGTTAGGGTTCAGGGTTGTATATATATATATATATATATATATATATAGAGAGAGAGAGAGAGAGAGAGAGAGAGAGAGAGAGAGAGAGAGAGAGAGAGAGAGAGAGAGAGAGAGAGAGAGCGAGAGGGAGATTTTACAGTAAATAACTGGCAGCTCAGTACTTTTTACTGGCTAAATAAATATATATGTATATGTATATATATATGCATATATATATATATATATATAGAGAGAGAGAGAGAGAGAGAGCGAGAGAGAGAGAGCGATAGAGGGAGAGAGAGAGAGAGAGACACAGAGAGAGAGAGAGAGAGATTTTACGGTAAATAACTGGCAGCTCAGTACTTTTTACTGGCTAAATAATTAAATATATATATATATATATATATAGAGAGAGAGAGAGAAAGAGAGAGAGAAAGAGAGAGCGATAGAGGGAGAGAGAGAGACAGAGAGAGAGAAAGAGAGAGAGAGAGAGAGAGAGAGCGATAGAGGGAGAGAGAGAGAGAGAGAGACACAGAGAGAGAGAGAGAGAGAGAGAGAGAGAGATTTTACGGTAAATAACTGGCAGCTCAGTACTTTTTACTGGCTAAATAATTAAATATATATATATATATATATATATATAGAGAGAGAGAGAGAAAGAGAGAGAGAAAGAGAGAGCGATAGAGGGAGAGAGAGAGAGAGAGACAGAGAGAGAGAGAAAGAGAGAGAGAGAGAGAGAGAGAGAGAGAGAGAGTGAGAGAGAGAGAGAGAGAGAGAGAGTTTATGGTAAATAACTGGCAGCTCAGTACTTTTTACTGGCTAAATATATATATATATGCATATATATATATATATATATATATATATATATATAAATATATATATATATATATATATATATGCATATATATATATATATATATATATATATATACAGAGAGAGAGAGAGAGAGAAAGAGAGAGCGATAGAGGGAGGGAGAGAGAGAGAGAGAGAGAGAGAGAGAGAGAGAGAGAGAGAGAGACAGAGAGAGAGAGATGTTACGGTAAATAACTGGCAGCTCAGTACTTTTTACTGGCTAAATATATATATATATATATATATATATATATATAGAGAGAGAGAGAGAGAGAGAGAGAGAGAGAGAGAGAGAGAGAGAGAGAGAGAGAGAGAGAGAGAGAGAAAGAGAGAGCGATAGAGGGAGAGAGAGAGAGAGATATTTTACGGTAAATAACTGGCTGCTCAGTACTTTTTACTGGCTAAATAAATATATATATATATATATATATATATATATATATATATATATATATATATATATACAGGGTGTTGGCCCTGCGATGACGTGGCGACTTTTCCGGGGTGTACCCCGCCTTCCGCCCGAATGTAGCTGAGATAGGCGCCAGCGCCCCCCGCCACCCCAAAAGGGAATAAGCGGTAGAAAATGAATGGATGGATGGGTTTCCCACACATTCATTTACTTGTGGCGGCCCGCCAAAAAATAATTATACGGCCGCCACAAATAAAATAAAAAAAAGATAAAAAAAAAAATTTGTTTTTATTATTTCATTTTTGTTCGGCTTTTGACTCACTCGACCGCTCATAAAAGCAATGGGACTCTGTCTGTGAATGGAGCTTGTAGTTACATATTATATAAATATGTACATAAAAAGTTGTAATTATATTCCAACTCCGCGTTCTTCTTGGTCATTAACCCCCCCCCCCCACCCCCCCACCCCCCCAATATATATATATAGATGTACAAATAAGCCATACAAATAAGTCTGGTGCATAAAGTGTGACCCGGCACAAAGAGACGGCAGTAGATTTCGTAACAAGGCAGGAAATCACAGACTTGTGGCTTCAGACATCCCAGTCACGCTCCGTGCTAAATGAAAGCTAACGACGTTAGCGCCGCGCCGAAAGAGACGAATCCACGCTTTCGGGGCTTATTCACTTATTTATCTCCTTTTTTTGCTCCTTCCCACCTCCCCGCGGCCTCGCCGTCTCTGCGCCCGCTGGACCGTTATTACAAAAAAAGCAGCCCGCAGCCCCCGTTGTTGCTTTTCAGCCCACCGCTGACCTTTCATCCTGCGGCCTCGCTCGGAAAAAATGTCACACACGCTAACGACCTGCGCTAAAACATGCGAGCTCGCAAGCAGGCGGATGAAACAAAAACAATGCCGAGTAGTGAAGTGAAGTGAATAATATTTATATAGCGCTTTTTCTCTAGTGACTCAAAGCGCTTTACATAGTGAAACCCAATATCTAATTTTTACATTAAACCAGTGTGGGTGGCACTGGGAGCAGGTGGGTAAAGTGTCTTGCCCAAGGACACAATGGCAGCGACTAGGATGGCAGAAGCGGGATTCGAACCTGCAACCCTCAAGTTGCTGGCATGGCCGCTCTACCAACCGAGCTATACCACCCCATGTATCGTTTTTTGTCTTATGAATTCTGCTCCGGTATCAGCTAGCATTTGTCATTCACAAAAAAGTAAACATTTTGGATACCGAGCTACCATAGGGCAGCTAGCAGCTACACAACAGCTAAGCACACAATAGCGCAAAAGCTCGACATATTGAACGATAACACAGCCCACTCGTCGATACAAGCAAGTATCGGATAATTATACTTGTATTTTACTCACACATACCAAGTCTACAAGGCATAAAAGAAAGTATCCAGTAACAAACGTGTCCGCAAAGTTTAACATGAAGACAGCATTTATCTCTCACGAGAGCAGAATCAGCCAAGCTACCTGTGGAGGGGGGGCGTGGTCTGCGGGGCGGGTTGTGGAAGGACCGGCCTCAAAGCCCCTCTGGCAGGGGGATTGGATTACCCAGCTGGGACTGATCATCCAATCACATGCCTTGCTTATTAGCAGCAGCCGGGCAGAGACACAAAGTTGGGAGTTGGGGTTTGAGCCGGAAAAGACTGAAAAGTTGACGAAAAGAGCGGAATACCTGGTGTGTGTGTGTGGAGAATAAACGAGGATCTTTGTGGTCAGAAAAACCCACAGGAGGGCAACATCCACAATACCTTTGAGGTAAACTTGCAGTTTTCCAATGCCAACAAAGTAGTTGACTAGAAAAAAGTAAAGCTCCGCTTTTCCAAAAAAAATGCGCTAGCTTGACGCTTGTATGCATTGGCTCTGCCATTGACATGCTAGTGATTAGCATTAGTGATTTTACATGGCAATATCAAAACCTCCAAAATTTGTTACTGAAAACGACAACTAAGATGTACGTTGCGATCAAACATCTGGTGCGTAGTAAGTACATTTCGTACAGTATTAATACTGGGAATCAACAATGGTCGATTCCCGGGTACCGAGAACTAGTACTGTATCGGTTCAAATCCGAACGGTATCTCCGAGTAACGTTTCCAATTTTCAATGCCAACACAGAAATCGACTCAAAAAACGTCCCCACGTAAGTCAAGTGAGTCTCCACTTTTCCAAAAAATGTGCTAGCTTTATGTTAATATGCATTAGCTTTGCCATTGACATGCTAGTGATTAGCATTAGCGATTTTACATGGCGATTTCAACACCTCCAAAATTAAAACTAAGATGCACGATACAATCAAACAGCTGGTACATACAATACTTGCAGTATTAACACTTTTTAGGGCGCAACAAAAAGACGGGAAAGACAAACCATGAATTATACGTTACCGCTACTTAATGCCGTACTTGCAAATGAGACTCGGAAATGTGAAAATAAAACAAAACGTTTAAAATTGTGCAATAAAAACTGATATTTTATCAGCAAAAATAATTATTATTTATTAACACACTCAAAAGTGCTGAAAATTGGTACCATTAAATACCGGCATCGAGTACCAGGTATTGGCAACTAGTATTGTATCGGTTCAAATTCAAACGGTACCTCCGAGTAATGTTTTAAATTTTCAACGCCAACACAGAAATCGACTCAAAAAACGCCCTTATGTAAGTCAAGTGAGTCTCCACTTTTCCCAAAAAATGTGCTAGCTATATGTTAATATATATTAGCTTTGCCATTGACATGCTAGTGATTAGCATTAGCGATTTTACATGGCGATTTCAACACCTCCAAAATTAAAACTAAGATGCACGATACAATCAAACAGCTGGTACATATAATACTTACAGTATTAACACTTTTTAGGGCGCAACAAAAAGACGGCAAAAACAAACCATGAATTATACGTTACCGCTAATGAGACTCGGAAATGTGAAAATAAAACAAAACATAAAAACTGGACCGCAGCTCATTTTAAAATTGTGCAATAAAAACTGATATTTTATCAGCAAAAATAATTATTATTTATTAACACACTCAAAAGTGCTGAAAATTGGTACCATTAAATACCGGCATCGAGTACCAGGTACCGGCAACTAGTATTGTATCGGTTCAAATTCAAACGGTACCTCCGAGTAATGTTTTAAATTTTCAATGCCAACACAGAAATCGACTCAAAAAACGTCCCTACGTAAGTCAAGTGAGTCTCCACTTTTCCAAAAAAAATGTGCTAGCTTGATGTTAATATGCATTAGCTTTGCCATTGACATGCTAGTGATTAGCATTCGCGATTTTACATGGCGATTTCAACACCTCTAAAATTACAACAAAGATGCACGATACAATCAAACAGCTGGTACATACACTACTTGCAGTATTAACACTTTTTAGGGCGCAACAAAAAGACGGGAAAAACAAACCATGAATTATACGTTACCGCTACTTAATGCCGTACTTGCAAATGAGACTCGGAAATGTGAAAATAAAACATAAAACATTTAAAATTGTGCAATAAAAACTGATATTTTATCATCAAAAATAATTATTATTTATTAACACACTCAAAAGTGCTGAAAATTGGCACCATTAAATACCGGCATCGAGTACCAGGTACTGGCAACTAGTATTGTATCGGTTCAAATTCAAACGGTACCTCCGAGTAATGTTTTAAATTTTCAACGCCAACACAGAAATCGACTCAAAAAACGTCCCTACGTAAGTCAAGTGAGTCTCCACTTTTCCAAAAAATGTGCTAGCTTTATGTTAATATGCATTAGCTTTGCCATTGACATGCTAGTGATTAGCATTAGCGATTTTACATGGCGATTTTAACACCTCCAAAATGAAAACTAGGATGCACGATACAATCAAACAGCTGGTACATACAATACTTGCAGTATTAACACTTTTTAGGGCGCAACAAAAGGACAGAAAAACAAACCATGAATTATACGTTACCGCTAATGAGACTCGGAAATGTGAAAATAAAACAAAACATAAAAACTGGACCGCAGCTCATTTTAAAATTGTGCAATAAAAACTGATATTTTATCAGCAAAAATAATTATTATTTATTAACACACTCAAAAGTGCTGAAAATTGGTACCATTAAATACCGGCATCGAGTGCCAGGTACCGGCAACTAGTATTGTATCGGTTCAAATTCAAACGGTACCTCCGAGTAATGTTTTAAATTTTCAATGCCAACACAGAAATCGACTCAAAAAACGTCCCTACGTAAGTCAAGTGAGTCTCCACTTTTCCCAAAAAAATGTGCTAGCTTGATGTTAATATGCATTAGCTTTGCCATTGACATGCTAGTGATTAGCATTCGCGATTTTACATGGCGATTTCAACACCTCTAAAATTACAACAAAGATGCACGATACAATCAAACAGCTGGTACATACAATACTTGCAGTATTAACACTTTTTAGGGCGCAACAAAAAGACGGGAAAAACAAACCATGAATTATACGTTACCGCTACTTAATGCCGTACTTGCAAATGAGACTCGGAAATGTGAAAATAAAACAAAACGTTTAAAATTGTGCAATAAAAACTGATATTTTATCATCAAAAATAATTATTATTTATTAACACACTCAAAAGTGCTGAAAATTGGTACCATTAAATACCGGTATCGAGTACCAGGTACTGGCAACTAGTACTGTATCGGTTCAAATTCAAATGGTACCTCGAGTAATGTTTTCAATTTTCAACGCCAACACAGAAATCGACTCAAAAAACGTCCCTACGTAAGTCAAGTGAGTCTCCACTTTTCCCCAAAAAATGTGCTAGCTTGATGTTAATATGCATTAGCTTTGCCATTGACATGCTAGTGATTAGCATTAGCGATTTTACATGGCGATTTCAACACCTCTAAAATTACAACAAAGATGCACGATACAATCAAACAGCTGGTACATACACTACTTGCAGTATTAACACTTTTTAGGGCGCAACAAAAAGACGGCAAAAACAAACCATGAATTATACGTTACCGCTACTTAATGCCGTACTTGCAAATGAGACTCGGAAATGTGAAAATAAAACATAAAACATTTAAAATTGTGCAATAAAAACTGATATTTTATCAGCAAAAATAATTATTATTTATTAACACACTCAAAAGTGCTGAAAATTGGTACCATGAAATACCGGCATCGAGTACCAGGTACTGGCAACTAGTATTGTCTCGGTTCAAATTCAAACGGTACCTTCGAGTAATGTTTTAAATTTTCAACGCCAACACAGAAATCGACTCAAAAAACGTCCCTACGTAAGTCAAGTGAGTCTCCACTTTTCCAAAAAATGTGCTAGCTTTATGTTAATATGCATTAGCTTTGCCATTGACATGCTAGTGATTAGCATTAGCGATATTACATGGCGATTTCAACACCTCCAAAATTAAAACTAGGATGCACGATACAATCAAACAGCTGGTACATACACTACTTGCAGTATTAACACTTTTTAGGGCGCAACAAAAAGACGGGAAAGACAAACCATGAATTATACGTTACCGCTACTTAATGCCGTACTTGCAAATGAGACTCGGAAATGTGAAAATAAAACAAAACATAAAAACTGGACCGCAGCTCATTTTAAAATTGTGCAATAAAAACTGATATTTTATCATCAAAAATAATTATTATTTATTAACACACTCAAAAGTGCTGAAAATTGGTACCATTAAATACCGGCATCGAGTACCAGGTACTGGCAACTAGTACTGTATCGGTTCAAATTCAAACGGTACCTTGGACTTGCAACTGTAGTTTTTCTGTATTTTGTAGTTTCATGAACACGCTAAAAATGTCGCTCATGAAGAGTTGTAATGTTTCATGTGGCTTCACGGACCTGGCCACCAAGAACCTGGTTCAGTACCAGCCTCACTCGGGGTGGAGAGTCCGCAGCAGTGGCTGGAGAGCAGAAGCAACAGGAATCAAAACACGAGAGACGGAGACGCGGGCGACTAAAGCGCGGACCGGAGAGCGAGGGACGAGGAGCGAGACACGGAGAGCAAGCAGCGGGAGCGGCGACGGCGCAAAAGACATCCTTATTGCAAAATAAACGCTGATCGAGAATGTCCTTCCTGGGTGGCCCATTGAACCCGCACAACGGCTTAGGTCTATCACAGCATGATATAATCAAACAGCTGGTGTGTAATAATAAGTACAAAACTTACAGTAATAACACTTTTTAGGGTGCAACAAAAGCCAGAAAACCACACCATGAACTATACACTACTGCCATTTAACATCTTGGACTTGCAACTGCAGTTTTCTCTATTTTTGTAGTTTCATGAACACGCTAAAAATGTCGCTCATGAAGAGTTGTAATGTTTCATGTGGCTTCACGGACCTGGCCACCAAGAACCTGGTTCAGTACCAGCCTCACTCGGGGTGGAGAGTCCGCAACAGTGGCTGGAGAGCAGAAGCAACAGGAAGCAAGACACGAGAGACGGAGACGCGGGCGACTAAACCGCGGACCGGAGAGCAAGAAACGAGGAGCAAGACACGGAGAGCAAGCAGCGGGAGCGGCGACGGCGCAAAAGACATCCTTATTGCAAAATAAACGCTGATCGAGAATGTCCTTCCTGTGTGGCCCATTGAACCCGCACAACGGCTTAAGTCTATCACAGCATGATATAATCAAACAGCTGATGTGTAATAATAAGTACAAAACCAACAGTATTAACACTTTTTAGGGTGCAACAAAAGCCAGAAAAACACACCCTGAACTATACACTACTGCCATTTAACATCTTGGACTTGCAACTGTAGTTTTTCTCTATTTTGTAGTTTCATGAACAGGAAAAAATGTCGCTCATGAAAAGTTGTAATGTTTCATGTGGCTTCACGGACCTGGCCACCAAGAACCTGGTTCAGTACCAGCCTCACTCGGGGTGGAGAGTCCGCAACAGTGGCTGGAGAGCAGAAGCAACAGGAAGCAAGACACGAGAGACGGAGACGCGGGCGACTAAACCGCGGACCGGAGAGCAAGAAACGAGGAGCAAGACACGGAGAGCAAGCAGCGGGAGCGGCGACGGCGCAAAAGACATCCTTATTGCAAAATAAACGCTGATCGAGAATGTCCTTCCTGGGTGGCCCATTGAACCCGCACAACGGCTTAAGTCTATCACAGCATGATATAATCAAACAGCTGATGTGTAATAATAAGTACAAAACCAACAGTATTAACACTTTTTAGGGTGCAACAAAAGCCAGGAAAACACACCCTGAACTATACACTACTGCCATTTAACATCTTGGACTTGCAACTGTAGTTTTTCTCTATTTTGTAGTTTCATGAACAGGAAAAAATGTCGCTCATGAAAAGTTGTAATGTTTCATGTGGCTTCACGGACCTGGCCACCAAGAACCTGGTTCGGTACCAGCCTCACTCGGGGTCCAGAGGAAGGTCAGACCAGGTCGGACGAGTCCAGCAAAGTTTGCCTCTTCGTGACTGAGCACACTTTGACTCCTCCACACCACTTTAATCCCCAAAAAGATGTCTTCTGTTTGTTTGGAGCCGCGGTGACAAAAGAAGATCAGTTCCTGGATAAGTGGCCTCCCGGTACTTTCTTCTCATCGATGTTCTCCACAATTAGAGGAGCAGATTTCACTCAGCTCGGCAGCTCATTTGAAAACAACATAAATCAAATAAAAGGTTTTGTCCGAGTAGTTTTTGTTGCTAGACTTGCAGCTTCTGGGAAGGGTTGATGATTTCAAGTACATTTTTTGACTAGTACTGTTTTGAAAGCGATACGGTACCCGGGAATCGATACCGGTACCAACTTTGTGTGTGGTAATAAATATTATTAGGGACCGATGTCCCTTTGGGACAGAGGACCCTATTGATTTTGTAAGGTTTTATTATTATTATTATTCCGCCGCCTCTTTGAGCTGTAATTTGACCCCCTTAACATGCTTCAAAACTCACCAAATTTTACACACACACCAGGACTGGCAAAAATGGCCATCTAGCAAAAAACCAAACCCCAAAACAAAAAATTGTGCTATAGCGCCCCCTAGAAAAAAACACAGACAAAACTGCTTGTAACTTCCGTTAAGAATGTCGTAGAGACATGAAACAATAACTTCTATATAGGTCTGACTTAGACCTAGATTTCATACACTTACATCCTTCAGCAAAAATCAACAGGAAGTTGCCAAAAACCCATTTAAAAAAAAATTTTCCTAAAAAATTTCATTTTTGCCTCTTTGAGCTGTAATTTGACCCCCTTAACATGCTTCAAAACTCACCAAATTCTACACACACACCAGGACTGGCAAAAATGGCCATCTAGCAAAAAACCAAACCCCAAAACCAAAAATTGTGCTATAGCGCCCCCTAGGAATAAAACACAGACAAAACTGCCCCTAGGAAGAAAACACCTACAAAACTTCCTGTAACTTCCAGTAAGAATGTCGTAGAGACATGAAACAATAACTTCTATATAGGTCTGACTTAGACCTAGATTTCATACACTTACATCCTTCAGCAAAAATCAACAGGAAGTTGCCAAAAACCCATTTAAAAAAAAATTTTCCTAAAAAATTTCATTTTTCCCTCTTTGAGCTGTAATTTGACCCCCTTAACATGCTTCAAAACTCACCAAATCTTACACACACATCAGGACTGGCAAAAATTGCCAACTAGCAAAAAAACAAACCCCAAAACAAAAAATTGTGCTATAGCGCCCCCTAGAAAAAAACACAGACAAAACTGCTTGTAACTTCCGTTAGGAATGTCGTAGAGACATGAAACAATAAACCTCTATATAGGTCTGACTTAGACCTAGATTTCATACACTGACATTCTTCAGCAAAAATCAACAGGAAGTTGTCAAAAACCCCTTCAAAACAAAAGTTTCCTAAAAAAAAATGTCATTTTTGCCTCTTTGAGCTGTAATTTGACCCCCTTAACATGCTTCAAAACCCACCAAATTTTACACACATCAAGACTGGCAAAAATTGCCATCTAATAAAAAAAAAAAAAAAAACTCAAAATTGTGCTATAGCGCCCCCTAGAAAAAAACTGCTTGTAATTTCCGTTACGAATGTCGTAGGGATATGAAACAATAAACCTCTATATAGGTCTGACTTAGACCTAGATTTCATACACTCACATTCTTCAGCAAAAATCAACAGGAAGTTGGCAAAAACCCCTTCAAAACAAAAGTTTCCTAAAAAAAATGTCACTTTTTGCCTCTTTGAGCTGTAATTTGACCCCCTTAACATGCTTCAAAACTCACCAAATTTTACACACACATCAGGACTGGCAAAAATTGCCATCTAGCAAAAAACCAAACCCCAAAACAAAAAATTGTGCTATAGCGCCCCCTAGAAAAAAACAGACAAAACTGCTTGTAACTTCCGTTAGGAATGTCGTAGAGACATTAAACAATAAACCTCTATATAGGTCTGACTTAGACCTAGATTTCATACAATGACATTCTTCAGCAAAAAGCAACAGGAAGTTGGCAAAAACCCCTTCAAAACAAAAGTTTCCTAAAAAAAATGTCATTTTTGCCTCTTTGAGCTGTAATTTGACCCCCTTAACATGCTTCAAAACTCACCAAATTTTTCACACACATCAGGACTGGCAAAAATTGCCATCTAATAAAAAAAAAAAACTCAAAATTGTGCTATAGCGCCCCCTAGAAAAAAACTGCTTGTAATTTCCGTTACGAATGTCGTAGGGACATGAAACAATAAACCTCTATATATATCTGACTTAAACCTAGATTTCATACACTGACATTCTTCAGCAAAAATCAACAGGAAGTTGGCAAAAACCCCTTCAAAACAAAAGTTTCCTAAAAAAAATGTCACTTTTTGCCTCTTTGAGCTGTAATTTGACCCCCTTAACATGCTTCAAAACTCACCAAATTTTACACACACATCAGGACTGGCAAAAATTGCCATCTAGCAAAAAACCAAACCCCAAAACAAAAAATTGTGCTATAGCGCCCCCTAGAAAAAAACAGACAAAACTGCTTGTAACTTCCGTTAGGAATGTCGTAGAGACATGAAACAATAAACCTCTATATAGGTCTGACTTAGACCTAGATTTCATACACTGACATTCTTCAGCAAAAATCAACAGGAAGTTGGCAAAAACCCCTTCAAAACAAAAGTTTCCTAAAAAAAATGTCACTTTTTGCCTCTTTGAGCTGTAATTTGATCCCCTTAACATGCTTCAAAACTCACCAAATCTTACACACACATCAGGACTGGAAAAAATTGCCAACTAGCAAAAAACCAAACCCCAAAACAAAAAATTGTGCTATAGCGCCCCCTAGAAAAAAACAGACAAAACTGCTTGTAACTTCCGTTAGGAATGTCGTAGAGACATGAAACAAACCTCTATATAGGTCTGACTTAGACCTAGATTTCATACAATGACATTCTTCAGCAAAAATCAACAGGAAGTTGGCAAAAAACCCCTTCAAAACAAAAGTTTCCTAAAAAAAATTTAATTTTTGCCTCTTTGAGCTGTAATTTGACCCCCTTAACATGCTTCAAAACTCATCAAATTTTACACACATCAGGACCGGCAAAAACTGCCATCTAATAAAAAACAAAACTCAAAATTGTGCTATAGCGCCCCCTAGAAAAAAACTGCTTGTAATTTCCGTTAGGAATGTCGTAGAGACATTAAACAAAAACCTCTATATAGGTCTGACTTAGACCTAGATTTCATACACTGACATTCTTCAGCAAAAATCAACAGGAAGTTGGCAAAAACCCCTTCGAAACAAAAATTCCTAAAAAAAAAATCACTTTTGCCTCTTTGAGCTGTAATTCGACCCCCTTAAAATGCTTCAAACCTCACCAAACTGGACACACACATCAGGACTGGCGAACATTGCGTTGTGATAAAAACATCAAACCCTAAAACTCAAAATTGCGCTCTAGCGCCCCCTAAGAATAAAACAATGTCGTAGAGACATGAAACAAAAACCTCTATGTAGGTCTCACTTAGACCTAGATTTCATACACTGACATTCTTCAGCAAAAATCAACAGGAAGTTGGCAAAAACCCCTTCAAAACAAAAGTTTCCTTAAAAAAATTTCACTTTTGCCTCTTTGAGCTGTAATTTGACCCCCTTAAAATGCTTCAAACCTCACCAAACTGGACACACACATCAGGACTGGCGAACATTGCGATGTAATAAAAAAAATCAAACCCCGAAACTCAAAATTGCGCTCTAGCGCGCCCTAGGAATAAAACAATGTCGTAGAGACATGAAACAAAAACCTCTATGTAGGTCTCACTTAGACCTACATTTCATTCGTTGACATTCTTCAGCAAAAATCAACAGGAAGTTGGCAATTACCCCTTCGATATGAAAGTCCTGTAAAAACCCGTCACCTTTTTTCAAACATTATCTCCTCTGAGCGCGTTTCTTGTGTCGGCTTCAAACTAGCACGGGAGAGGGATTGAACCCTTCTGATTAAAATTTGCGGAAAGAGTTTTTCTAACTTCTACGGTTTTGATTTTACGAGCCTTCGAAGAACCGCCGGGCTGCTGCCGTCTCAAGATGGCGGCTTAAAAGCAGGAAGCACCAGCGTGACCACACAATGCAGAGAAGGTAGGTAATGTGCGGGTAAAGATAGGTTGACTGGGTGACTTGCAGTGTGTATATTGTACATATTACATATTGTTATGAAGGTGTCTGTTAAAATATCATTTCAATAGATCGTATCAACATTTTGAGGACATTCAAAGACGAGTGCTAGCCAACTTCTGAGCGGGAGCGTCACTAAAATACGAGCAAGCTATGCGTATTTAGGGATTTGTTTTCGACTTTAGCGACACAAGGAGCTTATTGCCCAATGAGCGTGTTCAATCAGCGCTCGCTCGGAGAAGAATGTGAGCTTCTTTTCCTTTTTTGTTACAGAGTTTGACGAGAGAAGAGTTTAAAAGCGAGCGCTTCCTAAGAGAATACTCATTTGGGACGTTTGCCGTACAACAAAGATCCAAACGTGATGACAGCCAAGTGAGGCAACGTCAAACAAAAGACAGACGAGCGGGGAAAATGTAAAAGTGTGAATAATTATTGACAGGACGAGGGAAGAATGTTTGTTGTCGTTGGCAGAATCAAAAGTGTCATGTAGAACAGCAAGCAGCAGTCGGGGTTATTTGATTTATTTATATTTGGATTTATTTAGACACGCTGAAATCTATAAAAAAAAAAAAAGTATGCAAACGAGAAGAAATAAATCCTCATTACAAGACAAATTAATTTACAGCATGTTGCTGCAAGAATCTGACACTTTACACGAATACTTTGTTATTGCTTCTGTGAATTCAACACAGCATCGCCCTTGGAACTTATTTATTATTCATCTAATGCTTTGGACCCCTAAAACATCACATTTTTATCACGTAACATACTTATTACAAAAAAACTAAACTCTAAGATGAGACACATTGTATAGTAAAACAACAATAATATAATGTAGTGCGAACAAGTTCAGTCATTTTATGAAGTATCGGAATAATGTACTCTGTAGTATCTACGGGTGCACAAAACAATCATTTAAATTTTATGCATTAAACACACACACTTGGCGTATATATATATATATTTTTTTTTTTGCTAATCACCCTCCTTATTTAAGCCAGCCCTTTCTGTTCATTCACTCTCATATCCTAATTTGCTTTCATAGAACAAGTGACGACTGCTATTCTGTTTCCACTCGCTAGCGTTCGCGCTACGCCTTGTCTATCTCAAGCTCTCATGCTAGTAGTTTTTGTTTTGCTTTTTGTGCCCTTGTGCCAGTTTGTCGGCTATTTCCCCTAGCTCTCGGGCTAGCGCTTTTGTTTTTTTCTGCCGAGTACCAGTTCTTCTGTTCATAGTCTGTTTTATTTATTAATAAATCATTGTTTCTTACTGTACGCTGTGTTCAAGCCCGACTACATCCTTGGACGAACAAATCCGGCATCACCATGCCCAGCAAGCGTTTTATTTATATATATATATATATATATATATATATATATATATTTTTTTTTTTTTTTTTTTTTTTGCTAATCACCCTCCTTATTTAAGCCAGCCCTTTCTGTTCATTCACTCTCACATATATATATATATATATATATATATATACAGTATATATATATATATATATATATATATATATATATATATATATATTTATATATATATATATATATAGATGTGTAAATAAATATAAATCTGTGTGTGTGAGTGTGTGTTTGTATATATTTTATATATATATATATATATATATATATGGATATATATATATATACATATATATATATACGTAAGTATGTATGTATGTATGTATGTATGTATATATATATATATACCAAGGATGTCCTTGTGGCTTGTGCAGCCCTTTGAGACACTTGTGATTTAGGGCTACGTAAATAAACATTGATTGATTGCTTGATATATATCGATTTCCTTTTCCATAGCAACGCATTTCCGACTTCTAGCAATAAATGTTTGTTCCTACTTCCTGAAAAAAAAAAATGAGTGTGTAGTCTAATCATGGCAGAATCAATACAAACAACAAATAATATTTTTGGACGAATGAGGATTCACAACATTATCTTTTTGAAGCTGAACATACTGAGGATGAACTGCTGCTTCCGGAACCCAGCACGTAGGAAGGGTGTGACGTTGGCGTAGACGGAAACCGAGAGAGTGCGGTGAATCTGACTTTGGCGCTAAAAATGTGGGATTTGAAGCCAAGCTATTTTCACATAAATGGAGTGCTTAGCTGTATAAACCTAGAACCAGACCATTTTGCATGTAATAATGTAAAAATAACAACCTTTGGTCTTCTCGTCTCTCGTAATGATAGTAAAAGATAGGTATCATTCCTAAAAAAAAAGTGCAGTTCCCTTTAACTCTCCTTAGCGTCCTCTCACTCTTGCCAGGTTGAAAAGTTGCCATTTTCTCCATCTGAAAGGTGATATTAGATGGCATTAAATCTGATATCGTTGTGGTCTCGCTATGAAAATCCTTTTCTCGGCAGGCTGATAGTCACTTCTCGTAGACGGAGCCCGGGTGGGATATCAGCTGCACCTGGCACACCTGAGAGGAGGCAAGAGTGCGTCTTGTGCGCCAAAAGCTGTTCCATCAAGATCGGCGTTAAAGGCTTTACTTGGTCCTCTGCGACCTCTGCTCCTTCTCTGCAGGGATTAGTCCGAGGCGCGCACGGAGTGAGAGAACATCCTGGGGAAGAACACTGCTTGTCTTTTGTTTTGGCAGACACTCCATCCCTGGAAATCTCTTCCAACTTTGACGAGTTACTGTCGATACGCCCCCCCTCCCCCCCCCATCCTTCCCTTAAAAAGACGGGCTTAAAACTGCGTGAATATATGTGTGAGCAAGTGGAACACGTGGCTTTGGAAGGCAGGCGGACAAAAGACGAAGGGAACGGCACAACACGCTTTGCATCGCCGCCGACACGCATCCTGGCTTCTTCTGCATGTCACTTTTAATCAGGAGCCCTCCGAGATTTGAATCTTCTGATCAAAGATGCCCGGCGTGTGAGGTTAGCATAGCAACAAGGCTCAGCGGTCTGCTAGGCAGGGCCATCAGTCCCAATACTAGGGGTGTCCAATCTTTTTGACTAGGGTGGGGGGCGCTTTGGGCTTAAAAAAATTGATGGGGGGCCTAAAGTAGACTAACTATATATATATATATATATATATATATATATATATATATACATATATCACCCTTCCTTCGTGCTCGCTTCTGTAAGCAGTAGGTCCTCCTCAGTACATTCAGCTTAAAAAATACAAGGTTGTGAATCATCATTTGTCGAATTTTGTTATTGTTTCTGCAATGATTCATACACAAACACACGCACTTATTTACTTATTTACAAACACATATAAATATAAACATACACATATATATATATATATATATATATATATATATATATATATATATATATATATATATATGTAAACACATGCACTTATTTATAAACACATATAAATACAAACACACATATATATATGTATACATATATATATGTGTGTGTTTATATTTATGTGTGTTTGTAAATAAGTGCGTGTGTTTGTGTTCGAATCATTGCAGAAACAATAACAAAATTGGACAAATGATGATTCACAACCTTATATTTTATAAGGTTGTGAATATACATATATATATATATTCACTATATATATGTGTATACATGTACGTATACATGTATGTATGTGTGTGTGTATATATATATATATATATATATATATATATATATATATATATATATATATATAGGCCAAAAGTTTGGATACACCCTCTCACTCAATGTGTTATCTTTATTTTCATGACTCTTTACATTGTAGATTGTCACTGAAGGCTTCACAACATGTTTTTATATTCTCACTTCTTCAAAATAGCCACATTTTGCTCTGATTGCTGCTCTGCACACTCTTGGCATTCTTCAAGAGGTAGTCACTTCAGATGGTTTTCACTTCACAGGTGTGCTTTATGTGAGAGCATTTCAGTAGTGTATGTAAGAGCATTTCAGTAGTGTATGTAAGAGCATTTCAGTAGTGTATGTAAGAGCATTTCAGTAGTGTATGTGAGAGCATTTCAGTCGTGTATGTGAGAGCATTTCAGTCGTGTATGTAAGAGCATTTCAGTAGTGTATGTAAGAGCATTTCAGTAGTGTATGTAAGAGCATTTCAGTAGTGTATGTAAGAGCATTTCAGTAGTGTGTGTAAGAGCATTTTAGTAGTGTATGTAAGAGCATTTCAGTAGTGTATGTAAGAGCATTTCAGTAGTGTATGTGAGAGCATTTCAGTAGTGTATGTGAGAGCATTTCAGTAGTGTATGTAAGAGCATTTCAGTCGTGTATGTAAGAGCATTTCAGTAGTGTATGTAAGAGCATTTCAGTAGTGTATGTAAGAGCATTTCAGTAGTGTATGTAAGAGCATTTCAGTAGTGTATGTAAGAGCATTTCAGTAGTGTATGTGAGAGCATTTCAGTAGTGTATGTAAGACCATTTCAGTAGTGTATGTAAGAGCATTTCAGTAGTGTATGTAAGAGCATTTCAGTAGTGTATGTGAGAGCATTTCAGTAGTGTATGTAAGAGCATTTCAGTAGTGTATGTAAGAGTATTTCAGTAGTGTATGTAAGAGCATTTCAGTAGTGTATGTGAGAGCATTTCAGTAGTGTATGTGAGAGCATTTCAGTAGTGTATGTAAGAGCATTTCAGTAGTGTATGTTAGAGCATTTCAGTAGTGTATGTAAGAGCATTTCAGTAGTGTATGTTAGAGCATTTCAGTAGTGTATGTTAGAGCATTTCAGTAGTGTATGTAAGAGCATTTCAGTAGTGTATGTAAGAACATTTCAGTAGTGTATGTAAGAAAATTTCAGTCGTGTATGTGAGAGCATTTCAGTCGTGTATGTGAGAGCATTTCAGTCGTGTATGTGAGAGCATTTCAGTCGTGTATGTAAGAGCATTTCAGTCGTGTATGTAAGAGCATTTCAGTAGTGTATGTAAGAGCATTTTAGTAGTGTATGTAAGAGCATTTCAGTAGTGTATGTAAGAGCATTTTAGTAGTGTATGTAAGAGCATTTCAGTAGTGTATGTAAGAGCATTTCAGTAGTGTATGTGAGAGCATTTCAGTCGTGTATGTGAGAGCATTTCAGTCGTGTATGTGAGAGCATTTCAGTCGTGTATGTAAGAGCATTTCAGTAGTGTATGTGAGAGCATTTCAGTCGTGTATGTGAGAGCATTTCAGTAGTGTATGTAAGAGCATTTCAGTAGTGTATGTAAGAGCATTTCAGTAGTGTATGTAAGAGCATTTCAGTAGTGTATGTAAGAGCATTTCAGTAGTGTATGTGAAAGCATTTCAGTAGTGTATGTGAGAGCATTTCAGTCGTGTATGTGAGAGCATTTCAGTAGTGTATGTAAGAGCATTTCAGTAGTGTATGTAAGAGCATTTCAGTAGTGTATGTAAGAGCATTTCAGTAGTGTATGTAAGAGCATTTCAGTAGTGTATGTAAGAGCATTTCAGTAGTGTATGCGAGAGCATTTCAGTAGTGTATGTAAGAGCATTTCAGTAGTGTATGTGAGAGCATTTCAGTAGTGTATGTGAGAGCATTTCAGTAGTGTATGTAAGAGCATTTCAGGAGTGTATGTGAGAGAATTTCAGTAGTGTATGTGAGAGCATTTCAGTAGTGTATGTAAGAGCATTTCAGTCGTGTATGTAAGAGCATTTCAGTAGTGTATGTGAGAGCATTTCAGTAGTGTATGTAAGAGCATTTCAGTAGTGTATGTGAAAGCATTTCAGTAGTGTATGTGAGAGCATTTCAGTCGTGTATGTGAGAGCATTTCAGTAGTGTATGTAAGAGCATTTCAGTAGTGTATGTAAGAGCATTTCAGTAGTGTATGTAAGAGCATTTCAGTAGTGTATGTGAAAGCATTTCAGTAGTGTATGTGAGAGCATTTCAGTCGTGTATGTGAGAGCATTTCAGTAGTGTATGTAAGAGCATTTCAGTAGTGTATGTAAGAGCATTTCAGTAGTGTATGTAAGAGCATTTCAGTAGTGTATGTAAGAGCATTTCAGTAGTGTATGCGAGAGCATTTCAGTAGTGTATGTAAGAGCATTTCAGTAGTGTATGTGAGAGCATTTCAGTAGTGTATGTGAGAGCATTTCAGTAGTGTATGTAAGAGCATTTCAGTAGTGTATGTAAGAGCATTTCAGGAGTGTATGTGAGAGAATTTCAGTAGTGTATGTGAGAGCATTTCAGTAGTGTATGTAAGAGCATTTCAGTAGTGTATGTAAGAGCATTTCAGTAGTGCATGTGAGAGCATTTCAGTAGTGTATGTGAGAGCATTTCAGTAGTGTATGCGAGAGCATTTCAGTAGTGTATGTAAGAGCATTTCAGTCGTGTATGTAAGAGCATTTCAGTCGTGTATGTGAGAGCATTTCAGTAGTGTATGTAAGAGCATTTCAGTAGTGTATGTGAGAGCATTTCAGTCGTGTATGTAAGAGCATTTCAGTCATCTATGTAAGAGCATTTCAGTAGTGTATGTGAGAGCATTTCAGTAGTGTATGTGAGAGCATTTCAGTCGTGTATGTAAGAGCATTTCAGTAGTGTATGTGAGAGCATTTCAGTAGTGTATGTGAGAGCATTCCAGTAGTGTATGTGAGAGCATTTCAGTAGTGTATGTGAGAGCATTTCAGTAGTGTATGTAAGAGCATTTCAGTAGTGTATGTAAGAGCATTTCAGTAGTGTATGTAAGAGCATTTCAGTAGTGTATGTTAGAGCATTTCAGTAGTGTATGTAAGAGCATTTCAGTCGTGTATGTAAGAGCATTTCAGGAGTGTATGTGAGAGAATTTCAGTAGTGTATGTGAGAGCATTTCAGTAGTGTATGTAAGAGCATTTCAGTAGTGTATGTTAGAGCATTTCAGTAGAGTATGTTAGAGCATTTCAGTAGTGTATGTAATAGCATTTCAGTAGTGTATGTGAGAGCATTTCAGTAGTGCATGTGAGAGCATTTCAGTAGTGTATGTGAGAGCATTTCAGTAGTGTATGTGAGAGCATTTCAGTCGTGTATGTGAGAGCATTTCAGTAGTGTATGTAATAGCATTTCAGTAGTGTATGTAAGAGCATTTCAGTAGTGTATGTAAGAGCATTTCAGTCATGTATGTAAGAGCATTTCAGTAGTGTATCTGAGAGCATTTTAGTAGTGTATGTGAGAGCATTTCAGTCGTGTATGTAAGAGCATTTCAGTCGTGTATGTAAGAGCATTTCAGGAGTGTATGTGAGAGAATTTCAGTAGTGTATGTAAGAGCATTTCAGTAGTGTATAAAAGAGCATTTCAGTAGTGTATGTAAGAGCATTTCAGTTGTGTATGTAAGAGCATTTCAGTAGTGTATGTGAGAGCATTTCAATAGTGTATGTAAGAGCATTTCAGTAGTGTATGTAAGAGCATTTCAGTAGTGTATGTGAGAGCATTTCAGTAGTGTATGTAAGAGCATTTCAGTAGTGTATGTGAGAGCATTTCAGTAGTGTATGTGAGAGCATTTCAGTAGTGTATGTAAGAGCATTTCAGTAGTGTATGCAAGAGCATTTCAGTAGTGTATGTAAGAGCATTTCAGTCGTGTATGTGAGAGCATTTCAGTAGTGTATGTAATAGCATTTCAGTAGTGTATGTAATAGCATTTCAGTAGTGTATGTAAGAGCATTTCAGTAGTGTATGCAAGAGCATTTCAGTAGTGTATGTGAGAGCATTTCAGTAGTGTATGTGAGAGCATTTCAGTCGTGTATGTAAGAGGTAATTCTGAATAATGTCCCTAACGGTCCCTCATTTGTTCACGATGAACTAGCATCCATCCATAATAGTACTTCTTGTTTTTGTGTATTTTCAAACCAGTAACCATACAGTAGCCAATATTGTAGTAAAACTAATGAATAAGTACACATTTAAAACTGTATTTTATGATGATATGTCTATACTATGCTAACGAGCTATCATACAATTTACACTTTCTGACTCCCAGTTCTCAAAACTCACATAACCTTCCATGAAAATGACCAATCGACAACAATCTGCTAAAAAGTCATTTCAGTTCCGTACATTTCGATGAAACGGGAGCTCAGTCCAGTCGAAGATTTTTAAAAAAGCCACACAGACCACAAAGCAAGAAGCACGGTCCCGGGGGGGGCGTCGTCATATTCGCCACTGTTGATCAAATGTGATGCAGATTATTTTCTAACGTGTTCACTAATTAGCTGGCCGCTTTAAGAAGCCGTACGACATCATCATCGTCTCACAGAGCAACACGAGTAAGGACGTGGACTTTTAGCTCCTTGGCGAGAGTTTGACCCCCGGCAATAATCTGCTGCTTTGAGTCAAATCTCAACGACAAGGAACTTTTCTGCGTTAGTAACGTTTTGCTCATATTGTGGTCTTGTTTTGCGTATAAAACACTTCCTGTTGTCGGGTGATGACTGCGATCTAACGGCTATATTTAGCCGCGCGGTGCTAGCATTCCTACTGTACTGTTAGCATTTTCGCATTTGAATCATTCCTTTAGCTTTCCTGTAAATTACCTTCAGTGGAAACTTTCTGGACGGTCCTAGCCTACCAGCTTTTGGTACTCAAGTAGTTGATTGCTGCTGTTGGCATGCTGTGACCGACAAGCCGTCGTCGTGTGGGTTCAATGGTCCACCCAGGAAGGACATCTTTTTAGCAGGTTTGCAGCTGCTCCTTTCCACTGATCGCTCACGGTCCGCTCTTTCAGCCGCCGTCGTCATCGTCCTCTTCAATGGCTCGCTCTCTGTCGCTCTTGCTCTTCACTCCTGCAGGCACTCCAACTCCTTCCTTCCCAAACTCTCCTCCTTCTCCCCTTTTATACACTATCAGGAGAAATGTTAATAGTTTCCCGGTGTGTGAGCCACGCACCTGAATTAGATTGCAGCGGCGTCGCTCCCGGTACACCCCGCCTCTCCGCCCCGCCGCATTCTCCGCCTCCTTGCCGCCATCTTGGGCAGGGCTGCAGCGTTCCCTGCCCTGTCGTCGGCCCGTTGGCTCCGCCTCTCCACACATTTTGCATGTTAGCATTCATTCACTCTCGAGTAAAACGGAACAGAACATGACGCAAATCCTTACACTTCAACTTCCGGTAGTTTGTAAATTAGCACAACTCCTGTTAGCATTGCATCAATTCTGTTTGCAATTTTTACGCAGATCTCTAGAGGGAGCCAATTTTCAAAAGTATTATATTATTATGTATAGTTAAGATATTAGCATCGATGGTGTTCTTGTTCAATGTCACTTTAACAAGTTGCACAAAGTGCTAGTTTCAATGACATATGTGGTATCTGTTAACAGGTAAAAACACATGTTTTCAATCGTTGTGTGTCAGCAAACATCCAGTTTTATGCCCAATAGTTGCTTGGTGGTGGCACATTTCCGGACTAAATGATTAATATGTGATGCCTGTACTGTTAGTTTCAACGACTGTTTATGTTACGTATGTAGTATCTGTTAACAGATGAAAGCACATGTTTACGAAGCGTTGTGTGTTAGCAATCATCCTGTTTTACGCCCAATTGTTGCTTACTGGTGGCACATTTCTGGACTAAATGACGCAACGTCTCATTAAGATGTGGGAAGAGAGCCCCCAAAGGTCCTGGAGTGTTAGTTTCAACGACTGTTTATGTTACGTATGTAGTATCTGTTAACAGATGAAAGCACATGTTTCCGAAGCGTTGTGTGTTAGCAATCATCCTGTTTTACGCCCAATAGTTTCTCGTTGGTGGCACATTTCCGGACTAAATGACACCACGTTTCATTGAGAAGTGGAAAGAGAGCCCCCAAGGGTTCTGCAGTGTTGGTTTCAACGACTGCTTATGTTACGTATGTAGTATCTGTTAACAGGTGAAAGCACATGTTTCTGAAGAGTTGTGTGTTAGCAATCAACGGAGACTGCGGACTGTTGAACAACTTAAGCCGTACATCAAGTTAAGTACAAAAGATTGTCACACACACACGAGGTGTGGCGAAATTATTCTCTGCTTTTGACTTATCACCCTTAAATACCCCCTGGGAGGTGAGGGGAGCAGTGAGCAGCAGCGTTGGCAGCGCCCGGGAATAACTTTTGGGGATTTAACCCTCAATTCCAACCCTTGATGCTGAGTGCCAAGCAGGGCTCCCATTTGTATAGTTTTTGGTATGACTCAAAAACTATGGTTAGCATTTTAGCATTTCAACGAGTCCGGCTTCAATTTTGTGTGTACGTGGCACTCGGTAGGGAAGGCACTCAAGTTGTCAATCGGCTACTGTTTGCATGATAGCATTCATCCATTTTCATGTAAAACAGACTTAATGACAACCGAACGTGACGTACATCAATTGTCCGAGTCGTCTCTACTGTTAGCACTTCATCCATTATTTTACGATAGTCGCCACGCTTGGATGACATTTCAGTCCCCAATGTCATCTGCTGGCATTTCCGCTGTGTTGCGTTTTTTTTCTTCTTCTCCCCCCTTTCCCCTTTAACCGAGTCTGTAACCGCCCCCGTAATGACCTCCATGCAGGCCTGGGAGAAGTGGCCAGCAACAGGGCCCGTCCCGGGGGTCCTGACCCGGGAGGAGGCTCCTCCTTGTGCCAGAGTGTCGGCGTCAGGGGAGCGGAGGGAAAATGGCAGTCAGTCAGCGGACGGCGTATAGCACGGTGTCAATATTCCAGGCGGTGTGTTCACATACGTGTGTCATGCATTATAGATGGCCTGGAAAAGGGTGCGAGGGGGGGGGGGGGCGGGGGGGGGGGGGGGGGTTGGGGGCCTCTCCTGGATGTGCAGCTGCGACACCCCAGGGGACCGAGGAGACGTGCCGGCTCATTGGACTCTGCAGTACCATCCAGTCCTTCCCTTCCTTACCCACCATGAACACTTCTAATAGTTGGAAGTTCATGTTTTCGTACAAAACGAGGACCGGGAGTGTTTAAATGCAAACACTATATATTTGAAAGTCCATTTTTACATACAAAACGTGAACCGGAAGTGTTTAAATGCAAACATTATATATTTGAAAGTTAATTTTTACATACAAAACGAGGACCGGGAGTGTTTAAATGCTAACACGATGTATTTGAAAGTTAATTTTTTCAAACAAAACGAGGACCGGGAGTGTTTAAATGGAAACACTATATATTTCAAAGTTCATTTTTTCATACAAAACGAGGACCGGGAGTGTTTAAATGGAAACACTAAATATTTAAAAGTTAATTTTTACATACAAAACGAGGACAGGGAGTGTTTAAATGGAAAAACTATATATTTCAAAGTTCATTTTTTCATACAAAACGAGGACCGGGAGTGTTTAAATGATAACACTATATATTTGAAAGTTCAATTTCATACAAAACGAGGACCGAGAGTGTTTAGATGCTAACACTATATATTTAAAAGTTCATTTTTACATACAAAACGAGGACCGGGAGTGTTTAAATGCAAACACTATTTATTTGAAAGTTCATTTTTATGTACAAAATGAGGACCGGGAGTGTTTAAAAGCAAACACTATATATTTGAAAGTTAATTTTTCATACAAAACAAGGAACGGGAGTGTTTAAATGCTAACACTATGTATTTGAAAGTTCATTTTTACGTACAAAACGAGGACCGGGGGTGTTTGAATGCAAACACTATATATGTGAAAGTTAATTTTTACGTACAAAACAGGGACCGGGAGTGTTAGAATGCAAACACTATTTATTTGAAAGGTAATTTTTACAAACAAAACGAGGACCGGGGGTGTTTAAATGCTAACACTCTATATTTGAAAGTTCATTTTTCATACATAATGAGGACCGGGAGTGTTTAAATGCAAACACTATATATTTGAAAGTTCAATTTCATACAAAACGAGGACCGAGAGTGTTTAGATGCTAACACTATATATTTGAAAGTTCATTTTTACATACAAAACGAGGACCGGGAGTGTTTAAATGGAAACACTATATATTAGAAAGTTCATTTTTACGTACAAAATGATGACTGGGAGTGTTTAAATGCTAACACTATATATTTGAAAGTTAATTTTTACTTATAAAACGAGGACCGGGAGTGTTTAAATGCTAACACTATTTATTTGAAAGTTCAGTTTTCATACAAAATGAGGACCGGGAGTGTTTAAATGCTAACATTATATATTTGAAAGTTCATTTTTACATATAAAACGAGGACCGGGAGTGTTTAAATGCTAACATTATATATTTGAAAGTTCATTTTTACATATAAAACGAGGACCGGGAGTGTTAAAATGCTAACACTATATATTTGAAAGTTAATTTTTACGTACAAAACGAGGACCGGGAGTGTTTAAATGCAAATACTATATATTTGAAAGTTAATTCTTCATGCAAAACGAAGACCGGGAGTGTTTGAATGCAAACACTATATATGTGAAAGTTAATTTTTACGTACAAAACAGTGTTTAAATGCAAACACTATATATTTGAAAGTTCATTTTTTCATACAAAACGAGGACCGGGAGTGTTTGAATGCAAACACTATTTATTTGAAAGGTAATTTTTACAAACAAAACGAGGACCGGGAGTGTTTGAATGCAAACACTATTTATTTGAAAGGTAATTTTTACAAACAAAACGAGGACCGGGAGTGTTTAAATGGAAACACTAAATATTTGAAAGTTCATTTTTCATACAAAACGAGGACCGGGAGTGTTTAGATGGAAACACTATATATTTGAAAGTTCATTTTTACATACAAAACGAGGACCGGGAGTGTTTGAATGCAAACACTATATATTTGAAAGTTCATTTTTACATACAAAACGAGGACCGGGGGTGTTTGAATGCAAACACTATATATTTGAAAGTTCATTTTTACATACAAACGAGGACCGGGGGTGTTTGAATGCAAACACTATATATGTGAAAGTTAATTTTTACGTACAAAACAGGGACCGGGAGTGTTTAAATGCAAACACTATATATGTGAAAGTTAATTTTTACGTACAAAACAGGGACCGAGAGTGTTTAAATGCAAACACTATATATTTGAAAGTTCATTTTTTCATACAAAACGAGGACCGGGGGTGTTTGAATGCAAACACTATATATGTGAAAGTTAATTTTTACGTACAAAACAGGGACCGGGAGTATTTAAATGCTAACATTATATATTTGAAAGTTAATTTTTACATACAAAACGAGGACCGGGAGTGTTTAGATGGAAACACTATATATTTGAAAGTTAATTTTTACATACAAAACGAGGACCGGGAGTGTTTAAATGCTAACACTATATATTTGAAAGTTAATTTTTACATACAAAACGAGGACCGGGAGTGTTTGAATGCTAACATTATATATTTAAAAGTTCATTTTTACATATAAAACGAGGACCGGGAGTGTTTAAATGCTAACATTATATATTTGAAAGTTCATTTTTACATATAAAACGAGGACCGGGAGTGTTTAAATGCTAACACTATATATTTGAAAGTTCATTTTTACGTACAAAAAGTGTTTAAATGCTAACACTATATATTTGAAAGTTCATTTTTTTCATACAAAACGAGGACCGGGAGTGTTTGAATGCAAACACTATATATTTGAAAGTTAATTTTTACGTACAAAACGAGGACCGGGAGTGTTTGAATGCTAACACTATATATTTGAGAGTTAATTTTTTCATACAAAACGAGGACCGGGATTGTTTGAATGCTAACACTATATATTTGAAAGTTCATTTTTCATACAAAATGAGTACCGGGAGTGTTTGAATGCTAACACTATTTATTTGAAAGTTCAGTTTTCATACAAAACAAGGACCGGGAGTGTTTAAATGCTAACACTATATATTTGAAAGTTAATTTTTCCAAACAAAATGAGGACCGGGAGTGTTTCAATGCTAACACTATATATTTGAAAGTTCATTTTTACATACAAAACGAGGACCGGGAGTGTTTCAATGCTAACACTATATATTTGAAAGTTCATTTTTACATACAAAACGAGGACCGGGAGTGTTTCAATGCTAACACTATATATTTGAAAGTTCATTATTACATACAAAACGAGGACCGGGGGTGTTTGAATGCTAACACTATATATTTGAAAGTTTAGTTTTACATACAAAATGAGGACCGGGAGTGTTTAAATGGAAACACTATATATTTAAAGGTTCATTTTTACATACAAAATGAGGACCGGGAGTGTTTAAATGCTAACATTATATATTTGAAAGTTAATTTTTACATACAAAACGAGGACCGGGAGGGTTTGAATGCAAACACTATATATTTGAAAGTTCATTTTTACATACAAAACGAGGACCGGGGGTGTTTGAATGCAAACACTATATATTTGAAAGTTCATTTTTCATACAAAACGAGGACCGGGAGTGTTTAAATGGTAACACTATACATCTGAAAGTTCATTTTTACATACAAAACGAGGACAGAGAGTGTTTAAATGCTAACACTATATTTTTGAAAGTTTTTTTTTGTTACAAAACGAGGACCGGGAGTGTTTAAATGCAAACACTATATATTTGAGATTTCATTTTTACATACAATACAAGTTTTTACAAAACTTTTGTTTTGAAGGGGTAATTGCCAACTTCCTGATGATTTTAAATGAATGAAATGTAGGTCTAAGTAAGACCTACGTAGAGGTTTTTGTTTCATGTTCTTACGACATTTCTACCGTTTTCTACCATTTCTTCCTAGGGGGTGCTAAAGCGCAATCTTGAGTTTTTTTTTTTTTTTTTATTAGATTGCAATTTTTGCCAGTCCTGATGTGTGTGTCCAGTTTGGTGAAGTTTGAATTATTTTAAGAGGATCAAATTACAGCTCAAAGAGGCAAAAATGACATTTTTTAGGAAACTTTTGTTTTGAAGGGGTTTTTGCCAACTCCCTGTTGATTTTTGCTGAAGGAGGTCAGAGTATGAAATCTAGGTCAAAGTCAGACCTACATAAAGGTTTTTGTTTTATGTCTCTACGACATTCCTAACGGAAGTTACAAGCAGTTTTGTATGTGTTTTTTTCCCTAGGGGGTGCTAGTGCGCAATTTTGATTTTTTTTTTTATTAGATTGCCAATTTTGCCAGTCCTGATGTGTGTGTTAAATATGGTGAAGTTTGAAGCATTTTAAGGGGGTCAAATTACAGCTCAAAGAGGCAAAAATGACATTTTTTTTAGGAAACTTTTGTTTTGAAGGGGTTTTTGCCAACTTCCTGTTGATTTTTGCTGAAGGAGGTCAGAGTATGAAATCTAGGTCAAATTCAGACCTACATAAAGGTTTTTGTTTTATGTCTCTACGACATTCCTAACGGAAGTTACAAGCGGTTTTGTATGTGGTTTTTTTCTAGGGGGCGCTAGAGCGCAATTTTGAGTTTTTTTTTTTTTATTAGATCGCAAATTTTGCCAGTCCTGATGTGTGTGTTAAATTTGGTGAGTTTTGAAGCTTGTTAAGGGGGTCAAATTATAATAATAAAACCTGAGAAATACGATGGGGTCCTCTGTCCCAAAGGGACATTCGGTCCCTAAAAAACTACTTCGGGAGGTTGTCTACAGCCACAGCTCTTAGTGCCCACATTTTTATTAATTTTATTTGCCCAGGCCTTAATTAAAATGTTTGCTTTTGTACTGCGGCTCGTCCAGGCAGTCACAGCAAACTCCTTGAAGTTACTTTCCCTCCTCCTCCCCTCGCTTCTCCGCCAGACTTCCCAGGATCTATTTCTTATTAGAATTCGCCTCAGAAATCATGTCAGGCCGGCGTGCTCCTGCAGCGCCAGACTCCATTAAATGCCTCATTCAATTTTATCATTTAGTTGCTTTATTTGACATTAAGGACTTTACCAAAAGGAGAGAAAAAAAAAAAAAAAAGGCCTGTGGAAATGATTAGTTTAAAAGGAGAGGCATGAATGTGAAATTAGACGTTTGAACATTGGGATCCAGAGTCTAACCTCTCCATCAACTCGCCACTTAGTTTTTGTCTTCACATGCTGGAGAGCTGCTGTTTTACCCTTTTTATGTGCTAATAATTCATGTTGGAGACATTCTTCCTTTCAGGTCCGAGTGCTAAGTGCACATTTATGCACATGTTGGTTTCTGACTTGTATGACCACGCCGTTCAATTTCTTAAAGGCCTACTGAAATGAGATTGTCTTATTTAAACAGGGATAGCAGGTCCATTCTATGTGTCATACTTGATCATTTCGTGATATTGCCATATTTTTGCTGAAAGAATTTAGTAGAGAACATTGACGATAAAGTTGGCAACTTTTGGTCGATGATAAAAAGAAATCCTTGCCTGTACCGGAAGTAGAAGACAATGTGCGCGTGACGTCACA
>NC_084612.1:82576349-82603849 GCF_033978795.1 Nerophis ophidion | reverse complement strand
TGGACTCACACTATTATGTTGGATCCACTTTGGACTGGACTCACACTATTATGTTGGATCCACTATGGACTGGACTCTCACTATTATGTTAGATCCACTATGGACTGGACTCTCACACTATTATGTTGGATCCACTATGGACTGGACTCTCACTATTATGTTAGATCCACTATGTACTGGACTCTCACACTATTATGTTAGATCCACTATGGACTGAACTCTCACTATTATGTTAGATCCACTATGGACTGGACTCTCACTATTATGTTAGATCCACTATGGACTGGACTCTCACACTATTATGTTAGATCCACTATGGACTGGACTCTCACACTATTATGTTGGATCCACTATGGACTGGACTCTCACTATTATGTTAGATCCACTATGTACTGGACTCTCACTATTATGTTGGATCCACTTTGGACTGGACTCTCACTATTATGTTGGATCCACTACGGACGGGACTCTCACACTATTATGTTAGATCCACTATGGACTGGACTCTCACAATATTATGTTAGATCCACTATGGACTGGACTCTCACAATATTATGCTAGATCCACTCCATATCCATGCTAGTTTTTCATGCCAAAGTCCATGCTGCTCTTTTCAAGCCACAGTAAGTGTTGTTTGTTTTATGTTCATAGTTTACATTAAAGTGTTGGTTTTGTTTCATAGCCAAGTTTTTGTACCTCCTCTGAGAGCGCCTTTTGTTTTTACCCTTTGTTTTTACCCTTTGTTTTTGCTCGTACATTTTTTGAGGTTAAAATTATATCATGGTTATACCTGCACGCCATGTCCCAAGTAGTCCGTCTATTTCATCACAAGACATGACAATTTAACAGTATATGTTAAATCAAAGTATATAAACCCCAGTATGTGGTATAAGGCAGTGGTCCCCAACCACCGGGCCGCAGAAGAATTTTTTATTAAATCAACATAAAAAATACAAGATACACTTACAATTCGTGCAAAAACCACAAAAACCTCCCTTTTTCATGACAAAAACGTCCCTTTTTTTATGACCAAGAAGAAAAAAAAAAAAGGACCCCCCCCCTCCCCCGGGCCGCGGGACAAATTATTAAGCGTTGACCGGTCCGCGGATACAAAAAGGTTGGGGGCCACTGGTATAAGGCAAACATTAAATTATTTCAGGAAACAAGTACAATGAGAAGACTGGAAGTTTATTATAATTATGATTTGTATTTATTTTTTATTTTTTTTTAGGCATAATAATGATGTTCAAATAATGAAATGGCAACATCAATTTTCAATGTATAAAAATAGGCTGACAACATATTTGTATTTTGTTCCTGCAGCTCATACACTGCTTTATATTAGATCATTTTAAATTTGATATTTGAATTCAATTTAATATAAAATTAATGCATTTTAATATCTAAAAAATCATAAATAAATAGTGTTTAAAAAACAGGTTAGAGAAATTCCTTATCAAAAATCCAATGCCACAATTTACAGATTTTTAAAAGCAGATTTTACATATTTTTGGCCTGATTGGAGTATCAATTGAAGTCTTTTTTAATGTCTTATATGTAATAGTACAACATTTGTCATTTTTTTACTATTATTATGTTAAGGTTATCCCAATAGATACATCAAATGTATATGGAGGGATTTTTTATGAAATTTCCAGGTTAAAGACAACCTCCATTTCCATGTAAATTATGTCATTGTTTACATGTTGTTTCATATGTTACTTTAAGGAGTTTGATAACTGCATTTGACATGGCTAACAATACGGCTAATGTTGGCATCATCTTCGATGCGGCGATCAAGTTGAAAACATGGAAGCCCAGTTCTGGGGTTTAGGGAATGACCCAGGATGTGAAGAAGTATTTTCACCAAGTGGTCATGAAGCCTCGACGACCGCAGATCAATGAGGCTTGAAGGATCCTCCGCTACGAGTGAGTAGAACACAGTTAAGGCTACTCTATTTTATTGAACGCAAAGGTGACTATACGGGGGTTATTTCATGCTCTAATAGTTGATTTAGAAGGTCTAAAGAAGGTTTGCATTTATGAACGTATGATGTAAAGTTCACTGTTACCCAAAGTGGGAAGAAGAACTCAACGCTGTGCAGTCAAGAGGAGCAGACGATCTCCTTTGATGGCGGAGAGCCCAGATGGTAGAAAGTTAACGACTTCAGCCGAAAAGTTAGAGAGGAAGAGCTGTAGCGTGGCCGAATGGAATTCCATTCAGATTTTACAAGAACTGTGAGAGGCGGAGGAGTTGTTTTGAGAGGCAGCTTAAGATAGTGTGGAGGGAAAAAAAACATCTGCCAAACAGTTTTCTTACTGTCGGGGGCTGCTTCATCCCCGAGCAGAAGGACTCTTGCAGCCTGACGGATTTTCACAGAGTCTCAATGTTAAATGAGGATTTGGAAGGTTTTTTATGTTGGAATCTCGGCAAAGAGGTTGACCCAGTTCTCGATCAATAAGTACATTGACACCTTGGTACAGGAAGGCGGGGTACCAGTTGTTCATGGTAGCATTGAAGACAACAGCGTCATCGCCAAGATCATTGAGGGTTCCAAGTGTAAGCAAGGAGATCAAGCTGTCCTTTGGCTTGGCTTGACTTAGATAGTCGACCACACACTCAAAGCCGTTCCCTAGAAGGTACAGCTGCTCCCCCAGAACTACTTTGTTGCTTCACCTCTGGCGACTTCACCCTTAACTGGCAGAGACCGGAGATCGGAATCGTGACTGGTTGTACAATCTCTGTGTTTGATTGTGATGAACCTTGGAGAGGCCCAGATAGGGAGCTGTGCCGGCAAATACCAATAACAGCACCTTGGATGGAGTTCAACCCCTCATAATCAGAAAGGATAGTCCTGAGGCAGGGCCGTGTCCAAGACCACTTTCAGTTTACGATTGGTAAAGACACAATCCCAGCAATCACAAAGAAACCGGTAAGGAGCTTAGGGATGTTGGTGGTGCACCTGACTGACAAAACAAGGGCGACAGACATGCTCAACCAAGCAGAAGAAAGACTGAATATCCCTGGAGATAAATGGGGCTCAAGTTATTGCCAACAAGGCAACTTTCCAAGGCTCCTCTGTGTAGGAAGACCCCTTGACAAGAGTCGAGGCTTTTGAAAGAAAAATCCACAACTTCCTCAGGAGGTGGCTGTCTGTCCCAAGAGTGTTGTATCGGGCTAAACAGTTCTGGGAGCAAACTGCAATTGCTATTTACATCAGTCTTGGAGGAGTTTGACAGAGCTAAAGTCCCGTTGGCCATGATGTTGCGCAACAGTGATGAGGCAAACATCGTGGTGAAGGCGTGGCGCAAGTGGAAGGCCAGCAGAGGTCATAGGGAAGCGAAGGTGTGCTAATATGTGCAGACATCAAAGGGGAAAAATGACCCAGGGGAGGCCGGGCCCGGGAGTCCTCAAACGAGCAAGCGGAAGGAGGCAAGGGCAACGGATCGGAAAGGGATGGTGCAGAAGAAGATTCAGGCTGCGGACGAGAGCAGACAAGCCAGGGCACTAGCCAAGAAAAAGCCAGGCAACTGCACCCCGGAGGCAAGGGCAACGGACCGGAAAGGGATGGTTGCAGAAGAAGATTCAGGCTGCGGACGAAGAGAGCAGACAAGCCAGGGCAGTAGCCAAGAAAGAGCCGGGTAACTGCAGCCCATGGGAAAGTGGATCCCTCAGTTGAAAGGATATCTGGGACATGAAGGGGCCTCAGATAAAGTTCCTCTTCAGCTCTGTGTATGCATTTCCAACACCAACAAACTTCCAAAGATGGGGAATGACAAAAGATACCCTCTGTGGGCAAACCAGGAGCACATTCTGCGGTCCTGCCGGGCAGACCTGACCGAGGAGAGGCTCAGGTGGCGCAATGATCAGGTGTGGCCACAAATGGCCAATGGACTGGAGAAGAAAGGGCCCAGAAGAGAACTACCGTGGGGACGGCAGGAGGCTCTAATGGAGCTGACGCTATCCCGGGAGGAAAGGACTGAGGATTCACATGAACAAAATCTGGGTAAATCAGAATCAGAATAGTTTTTATAGCCATTGTTTGAGAACGCTTTCACAAACTAGGAATTTTTCTTGGGGCAATCCTGCAACATAGAAGACATATAAGACAGAATAGGTAATAAGATGAGCTGTAAGTGAGCTATCTGATCTTGTTCTTGTTCATGTGTCTGATGGCCGAGGGGAAAAAAACTGTTCAGGTGGCGGGAGGTGTGGGTCCGGATGGGCCGTAGTCTCCTGCCTGAGGGGAGAGGGGAGAATAGTTTGTGTCCAGGGTGAGAAGAGTCAGCTGTGATCTGAACCACATGCCTCCTGGTCCTGGAGGGATGGGAGCTTGCAGCCAATCAAATTCTCAGCAGTAGGTACCATGCACTGCAGTCGATGCTTACCCTGGACTGTGGCGCCAGGGAACCACGTGGTGATGGAGGAGGTGAGGATGGACTCGATGATGGCTGAATAAAACTGCACCAGCATCTTGGTCGACACCTTAAGTTTCCTCAGCTGCCGCAGGAAGTACATCTTCTGCTGGGCCTTCTTGATGAGGGAGCTGATGGTCGGCTCCCACTTGAGGTTTTGGGTGATGGTGGTGCCAGAGAAACGGAAGGAGTCCACACACAAATATCAGCGCCTCATCTCGGAGAGCCAGCAGAGGGGTGAGAAACCGGAATATACCGGTAGAGGTGGGTTGCAGGGGGTTCCCTGGACAGTAACTTTCGAGATCTTTGGGGATGCTTGGAGTTGGAGGGGGAATAACTTGGTGAACAATATGTCCAACCAGGCAGACATCATTAGAAGAGGAGTGAGCGGTGACAAAACCCGAACGGCTCAGGGAGCAGTTCCAAGACGCTGGTTCTTTTGTCAGGCTTCATTGAGGTGTCGCTAGGTATTCAATCAATCAATGTTTATTTATATAGCCCTAAATCACAAATGTCTCAAAGGACTGCACAAATCATGACGACTACAACATCCTCGGAAGAACCCACAAAACGGCAAGGAAAACTCACACCCAGTGGGCAGGGAGAATTCACATCCAGTGGAACGCCAGTGACAATGCTGACTATGAGAAACCTTGGAGAGGACCTCAGATGTGGGCAACCCCCCCCCCCCCTCTAGGGGACCGAAAGCAATGGATGTCGAGCGGGTCTAACATGATACTGTGAAAGTTCAATCCATAGTGGCTCCAACACAGCCGCGAGAGTTCAGTTCAAAGCGGATCCAAGACAGCAGCAAGAGTCCCATCCACAGGAAACCATCCCAAGCGGAGGCGGATCAGCAGCGTAGAGATGTCCCCAACCGATACACAGGCGAGCGGACCATCCTGGGTCTCGACTCTGGACAGCCAGTACTTCATCCATGGTCATCGGACCGGACGCCCTCCACAAGGGAGGGGGGGGACATAGGAGAAAAAAGAAAAGAAGCGGCAGATCAACTGGTCTAAAAAGGAGGTCTATTTAAACGCTAGAGTATACAGATGAGTTTTAAGGTGAGACTTAAATGCTTCTACTGAGGTAGCATCTCGAACTGTTATCGGGAGGGCATTCCAGAGTACTGGAGCCCGAACGGAAAACGCTCTATAGCCCGCATACTTTTTTGGGGCTTTAGGAATCACTAATAAGCCGGAGTCTTTTAAACGCAGATTTCTTGCCGGGACATATGGTACAATACAATCGGCAAGATAGGCTGGAGCTAGACCGTGTAGTATTTTATACGTAAGTAGTAAAACCTTAAAGTCACATCTTAAGTGCACAGGAAGCCAGTGCAGGTGAGCCAGTATAGGTATATATGTATGTATATAAAGGTATATACAGTATAGGTATATATGTATGTATATATGTGTATAAAGGTATATACAGTATAGGTATATATGTATGTATATATGTATATAAAAGGTATATACAGTATAGGTATATATGTATGTATATAAAGGTATATACAGTATAGGTATATATGTATGTATATATGTATATAAAGGTATATACAGTACAGGCGTAATATGATCAAACTTTCTTGTTCTTGTCAAAAGTCTAGCAGCCGCATTTTGTACCAAGTGTAATCTTTTAATGCTAGACATGGGGAGACCCGAAAATAATACGTTACAGTAATCGAGACGAGACGTAACAAACGCATGGATAATGATCTCAGTGTCTTTTGTTGACAAAATGGAGTGAATTTTTGCGATATTACGGAGATGAAAGAAGGCCGTTTTAGTAACGCTTTTAATGTGTGACTCAAAGGAGAGAGTTGGGTCGAAGATAATACCCAGATTCTTTACCGAGTCACCTTGTTTTATTATTTGGTTGTCAAATGTTAATGTTGTATTATTAAATAGAGGTCGGTGTCTAGCAGGACCGATAATCAGCATTTCCATTTTTTTGGCGTTAAGTTGCAAAAAATTAGCGGACATCCATTGTATAATTTCATTAATATACGCTTCCAACTGACTACAGTCCGGCGTGTTGGTCAGCTTTAGGGGCATGTAGAGTTGGGTGTCATCAGCATAGTAGTGAAAGCTAACACCATATTTGCGTATGACGTCACCCAGTGGCAGCATGTAGATGCTGAAGAGTGCAGGGCCATATTCTACCACTAGTCCCTAACCCTAACCCCACAGGAACTAATCCCATGTATAAATAATAATGCCAATTTCGCAGGAATCCATTTACCTGGATCAAGCCCAGAACCAATGACATCGACGCCATTAACAAGGGATTAAAGAATACGTATATTAACATTGTGGAATGACCTTATTACCCAATTCTCAGGATTAAGGACGTTGAATTGAAAGACATACCAGCAGTGATGCAAAATCCTCAGCAAGCACAACAATCCAGCATAATTTAAACGCGTCTGCTGGGTTTTAACGTTGACAGGAAGTAACCTCACAGGCTCTGTCGGCGAAATCGTCTCCAGATGCGAGATAATTAAATCTGGCTCCTCGACATTCAACAGGTTGGAGTGTTTTGCACCGGCACAGCTTGGAAGAACAACAAGGCAAGAGGCGCCATGTGGTCTTCCAATTTTTTTAATGTTTATTTTATTTTATTTGTCTTTTTAGTGCTGCAGGCGACTTCAACGTTGTTGTTGTTCGTTATGCCGCGACTCATCTCTGGTTTTCATTATTTGTAAAATGTCACAAAAACTCATTTAAAATACATTTTAGAAGCTTTGTAAAATTATTTGATGTCATTTATAGCAAAATATGAAAATAACATACATATACAACACAGCAGATGGTATTTTTGTTTGGATTATTTGAAGTCACAGGATATTTCACAAAATCTGCTCTTTAAAAGTATATGTGGAGGGGGGCGTGGCCTGCGGACCTGCAGCGAAAACGGGGTGTGCCAGGACCGGCTTCGAGATCAGCGACAGGTGCGTGGACGGCCCGCTTGGGCCCTATCATCTAATCACCTGTCGCTCTGTTCAAAAGGTTCATATATATATATATATATATATATATATATATATATATATATATACATATACATGGATAATTGTTGTAGATAATGTAAAGTGTGTGTTGTAGAATATGTAACATGTGTGTTGTAGATAATGTACAGTTTGTGTTGTAGATAATGTGGAGTTTGTGTTGTAGATAATGTGGAGTTTGTGTTGTAGATGATGTTAAGTGTGTGTTGTAGATAATGTAAAGTGTGTGTTGTAGATAATGTAAAATGAATTGTAGATAATATAGTGTGTGTTGTAGGTAATGTAAAGTGTGTTGTAGATAATGTGAAGTGTGTGTTGTAGAGAATGTACAGTGTGTGTTGTAGATAATGTGAAGTGTGTGTTGTAGATAATGTAAAATGTGTTGTAGATAATGTAAAGTGTGTGTTGTAGATAATGTAAAGTGTGTGTTGTAGATAATGTAAAGTGTGTGTTGTAGGTAATGTAAAGTGTGTGTTGTAGATCATGTTAAGTGTGTGTTGTAGATAATGTGGAGTTTGTGTTGTAGATGATGTTAAGTGTGTGTTGTAGATAATGTAAAGTGTGTGTTGTAGATAATGCAGTGTGTGTTGTAAGATAATGTAAAGTGTGTGTTGTAGATAATGTACAGTGTGTGTTGTAATGTACAGTGTGTGTTGTAGATCATGTAAAGTGTGTGTTGTAGATAATGTAGTGTGTGTTGTAGATAATGTAAAGTGTGTGTTGTAGATGATGTAGTGTGTGTTGTAGATAATGTAAAGTGTGTTGTTGATAATGTACAGTGTGCGTTGTAGAATATGCAACATGTGTGTTGTAGATAATGTAAAGTGTGTGTTGTAGATAATGTAAAGTGTGTTGTAATGTACAGTGTGCGTTGTAGAATATGCAACATGTGTGTTGTTGATAATGTAAAGTGTGTTATAGAATATGCAACATGTGTGTTGTAGATAATGTAAAGTGTGTGTTGTAGATAATGTAAAGTGTGTGTTGTAGATAATGGTAAGTGTGTGTTGTAGATAATGTAAAATGGGTGTTGTAGATAATGTAAAGTGTTGTAGATAATTTAGTGTGTGTTGTAGGTAATGTAAAGTGTGTGTTGTAGATAATGTATAGTGTGTGTTGTAGATAATGTGAAGTGTGTGTTGTAGATAATGTGAAGTGTGTGTTGTAGATAATGTGAAGTGTGTGTTGTAGATAATGTGAAGTGTGTGTTGTAGATAAGGTAAAGTGTGTGTTGGAGATAATGTACAGTTTGTGTTGTAGATAATGTGGAGTTTGTGTTGTAGATGATGTTAAGTGTGTGTTGTAGATAATGTAAAATGTGTGTTGTAGATAATGTAAAGTGTGTTGTAGATAATGTACAGTTCGTGTTGTAGATAATGTGGAGTTTGTGTTGTAGATGATGTTAAGTGTGTGTTGTAGATAATGTAAAATGTGTTGTAGATAATGTAGTGTGTGTTGTAGGTAAAGTGTGTGTTGTAGATAATGTGAAGTGTGTGTTGTAGATAATGTGAAGTGTGTGTTGTAGATAATGTGAAGTGTGTGTTGTAGATAATGTACAGTTTGTGTTGTAGATAATGTGGAGTTTGTGTTGTAGATGATGTTAAGTGTGTGTTGTAGATAATGTAAAATGTGTTGTAGATAATGTAGTGTGTGTTGTAGGTAATGTAAAGTGTGTTGTAGATAATGTGAAGTGTGTGTTGTAGATAATGTACAGTGTGTGTTGTAGATAATGTGAAGTGTGTGTTGTAGATAATGTCAAGTGTGTGTTGTAGATAATGTAAAGTGTGTGTTGTAGATAATGTAAAATGTGTTGTAGATAATGTAAAGTGTGTGTTGTAGATAATGTAAAGTGTGTGTTGTAGATAATGTAAAGTGTGTGTTGTAGGTAATGTATAGTGTGTGTTGTAGATCATGTTAAGTGTGTGTTGTAGATAATGTGGCGTTTGTGTTGTAGATGATGTTAAGTGTGTGTTGTAGATAATGTAAAGTGTGTGTTGTAGATAATGCAGTGTGTGTTGTAGATAATGTAAAGTGTATGTTGTAGATAATGTACAGTGTGTTGTAGATAATGTACAGTGTGTGTTGTAGATCATGTAAAGTGTGTGTTGTAGATAATGTAGTGTGTGTTGTAGATAATGTAAAGTGTGTGTTGTAGATGATGTAGTGTGTGTTGTAGATAATGTAAAGTGTGTTGTTGATAATGTACAGTGTGCGTTGTAGAATATGCAACATGTGTGTTGTAGATAATGTAAAGTGTGTGTTGTAGATAATGTAAAGTGTGTTGTAATGTACAGTGTGCGTTGTAGAATATGCAACATGTGTGTTGTAGATAATGTAAAGTGTGTTATAGAATATGCAACATGTGTGTTGTAGATCATGTAAAGTGTGTGTTGTAGATAATGTAAAGTGTGTGTTGTAGATAATGTAAAATGGGTGTTGTAGATAATGTAAAGTGTGTTGTAGATAATTTAGTGTGTGTTGTAGGTAATGTAAAGTGTGTGTTGTAGATAATGTATAGTGTGTGTTGTAGATAATGTGAAGTGTGTGTTGTAGATAATGTGAAGTGTGTGTTGTAGATAATGTGAAGTGTGTGTTGTAGATAAGGTAAAGTGTGTGTTGGAGATAATGTACAGTTTGTGTTGTAGATAATGTAAAGTGTGTGTTGTAGATGATCTTAAGTGTGTGTTGTAGATAATGTAAAATGTGTGTTGTAGATAATGTAAAGTGTGTTGTAAATAATGTACAGTTCGTGTTGTAGATAATGTGGAGTTTGTGTTGTAGATGATGTTAAGTGTGTGTTGTAGATAATGTAGTGTGTGTTGTAGATAATGTGAAGTGTGTGTTGGAGATAATGTACAGTTTGTGTTGTAGATAATGTAAAGTGTGTGTTGTAGATGATCTTAAGTGTGTGTTGTAGATAATGTAAAATGTGTGTTGTAGATAATGTAAAGTGTGTTGTAAATAATGTACAGTTCGTGTTGTAGATAATGTGGAGTTTGTGTTGTAGATGATCTTAAGTGTGTGTTGTAGATAATGTAAAATGTGTGTTGTAGATAATGTAAAGTGTGTTGTAAATAATGTACAGTTCGTGTTGTAGATAATGTGGAGTTTGTGTTGTAGATGATGTTAAGTGTGTGTTGTAGATAATGTAAAATGTGTTGTAGATAATGTGAAGTGTGTGTTGTAGATAATGTGAAGTGTGTGTTGTAGATAATGTGAAGTGTGTGTTGTAAATAAGGTAAAGTGTGTGTTGGAGATAATGTACAGTTTGTGTTGTAGATAATGTGGAGTTTGTGTTGTAGATGATGTTAAGTGTGTGTTGTAGATAATGTAAAATGTGTGTTGTAGATAATGTAAAGTGTGTTGTAGATAATGTACAGTTCGTGTTGTAGATAATGTGGAGTTTGTGTTGTAGATGATGTTAAGTGTGTGTTGTAGATAATGTAAAATGTGTTGTAGATAATGTAGTGTGTGTTGTAGGTAATGTAAAGTGTGTGTTGTAGATAATGTGAAGTGTGTGTTGTAGGTAATGTAAAGTGTGTTGTAAATAACGTGAAGTGTGTGTTGTAGATAATGTACAGTGTGTGTTGTAGATAATGTGAAGTCTGTGTTGTAGGTAATGTAAAGTGTGTGTTGTAGATAATGTACAGTGTGTGTTGTAGATGATGTAGTGTGTGTTGTAGATCATGTAAAGTGTGTGTTGTAGATAATGTGGAGTTTGTTTTGTAGATGATGTTAAGTGTGTGTTGTAGATAATTTAAAGTGTGTGTTGTAGATGATGTACTGTGTGTTGTAGATAATGTAAAGTGTGTTGTAGATAATGTACAGTGTGCGTTGTAGAATATGCAACATGTGTGTTGTAGATAATGTAAAGTATGTTATAGAATATGCAACATGTGTGTTTTAGATAATGTAAAGTGTGTGTTGTAGATAATGTAAAGTGTGTGTTGTAGATAATGGTAAGTGTGTGTTGTAGATAATGTAAAATGGGTGTTATAGATAATGTAAAGTGTGTTGTAGATAATTTAGTGTGTGTTGTAGGTAATGTAAAGTGTGTGTTGTAGATAATGTAGTGTGTGTTGTAGATAATGTGAAGTGTGTGTTGTAGATAATGTGAAGTGTGTGTTGTAGATAATGTAAAGTGTGTGTTGTAGATAATGTAAAGTGTGTGTTGTAGATAATGTAAAGTGTGTGTTGTAGATAATGTAAAGTGTGTGTTGTAGATAATGTAAAGTGTGTGTTGTAGATAATGTGAAGTGTGTGTTGTAGATAATGTAGTGTGTGTTGTAGATAATGTGAAGTGTGTGTTGTAGATAATGTGAAGTGTGTGTTGTAGATAATGTGAAGTGTGTGTTGTAGATAATGTAAAGTGTGTGTTGTAGATAATGTAAAGTGTGTGTTGTAGATAATGTAAAGTGTGTGTTGTAGATAATGTGAAGTGTGTGTTGTAGATAATGTGAAGTGTGTTGTAGATAATGTAAAGTGTGTGATGTAGATAATGTAAAGTGTTTGTTGTAGATAATGTACAGTGTGTAATGTAGATGATGTAGTGTGTGTTGTAGATAATGTACAGTGTGTGTTGTAGATAATGTACAGTGTGTGTTGTAGATGATGTACAGTGTGTGTTGAGGATGATGTAGTGTGTGTTTTGGATAATGTAAAGTGTGTGTCCTTCTTTGCCAGACTTAATGAGACATAATGCCTGATTAGAAAACATGGCCAGAAGACCAAATGGAAATGTCTAGAAGGCTGCGACTCATTAGCGGCGCTCTTTAGGGGGACCAGCTTTCATTAGATTGTTGGTTCCTCGCTGGCAGATCCGGTCCAACACGGACGCTGATTCCACGTGCTGATATCGCCGCACTGATACAGATGACTGTTCTCCGCCTTTGCTGCGCTTCAACGTAGAACACGATAACGTAGGCACAATAGCATCTTTACAAAGAGACTATTTGTGCAGCGGTTAGAAGGAAAAGACGAGCGGAATCAAACAGTCTCTGATGTTCTTTGATACCTAATCAAAAAGGGAGAAAAGATTAGCATCGAGCAGGATATCATGCAGTTTAAAAAAAAAAAAAAAAAATGTTGTTCTGTGACGGCAACAAGTTTTTTGTCAACTTCCGGATCTCCCTGCCTGTTGGCTATTTTTTATTTATTTTTTTTATTTTCATTATTATTATTATTTTTTTGTATTTCTATATTTCTATGTTTTATGTAGTGTTTATCTAGTGTTTTTCATGTTTTCATTTACATTAAAATTTTCTATTATATATTCTAACTTTCTATTTTAATTGATTACCTTTTTTCATATTCTTTGTAGCAGTCTGAGATTTTAACAAAAGTTAAGTGCGTTACTAATGTAATTCATTATTATTATTATTATTATTATTATTATGGAGACCAGCTGCTGGATCTCTGCCACACCAGAGTACATTTGGAGAGACTGGAGGAGATGCGGATGAAGAGACAGGTGTTATGTACATAAGGAGAGTTGACGGCACAGACCACAAGAGGGCATAGTTAAGATTAATGATTTATTATATATATAATTGCAAAACAATAATATTTTAAACTAGAGAATTAAGTGTGACTAAATACAAAAGGGTGTAAGGTGTGTGGCTATTTGTGGAGATTAGCTGTTGTGTGTTACCGGGGGTTTTGAGCGAGAGGCGGGAGTCCCGGAGGGGAAAGGGAGGCTCGAATGTCCATGAGGCAAGCAGGAAGTCGGGGGGCTATAGCGGGGCGTAGGAAGGTCCGTGTCCAAGCAGAAGAGGCAGTCCGGGAAGCAGGAGGAACAAGGAATGACGAGACATACAGAACGTCAACGTGGGAACGGAGGACCTCTAGTCAACTAAAGGTGTGCTGATTACTGCTATGCAGAAGGTAAAATAATGTAAATAAAAGGTAAAACAGGTTAAATGAAGGTAAACGAAGGTATATACATTTTGAATAGAAGCTAAATAGAAGATAAAGGAGAATACAAAGGTAAAAAATAAATTATTAGAAGGTAAACGATGATCAATGGAAAGGTGAAAAGGTAAATGATATTAAATATAAGGTATATGTAAGGTAAACGAAGGTGAATAAGCTAAATAGGAGGTAAAACGTGGTAAACTAAGTTAAATAGAAGGTATGTAGAAGGTAAGATAATGTAAATAAAAGGTAAAAAAGGTTAAAAGAAGGTAAAAGAAGGTAAATACAAGTTGAATTGAAGATACAAAAGGAGAATAAAAAGGTAAAACAAGTAAAATAGAAGGTAAAATAAGATCAATCGAAAGGGTGAAAAGGTAAATTAACCTAGTAGAAGGTAAAATACAGTAACACATAAAACAATGTATCTAGAAGGTAAAACAAGCTAAACAGAAGGTAAAATGAACGAAAACAAGTTAAATAGAAGGTAAATAAATGGTAGAATACAGTAAAACTAGGTTAAATAGAAGGTATAATAATGTAAATAAAAGGTAAAAAGGGTTAAAAGAAGGTATTGATTGATTGATTGATACTTTTATTAGTAGATTGCACAGTACAGTATATATTCCGTACAATTGACCACTAAATGGTAACACCCGAATAAGTTTTTCAACTTGTTTAAGTCGGGGTCCACGTTAATCAATTCATGGTAAATGAATTGGTAAAAGAAGGTAAATAGAAGTTGAATAGAAGATACAACAGGAGAATAAAAAGGTAAAACAAGTTAAATAGAAGGTAAAATTTGGTAAATAAGCTAAATAGGAGGTAAAACAAGGAAAACTAGGTAAATTAACCTAGTAGAAAGTAAAATACAGTAAAACATAAAACAATGTATCTAAAAGGTAAAACAACTAAATAGAAGGTCAAAGAAAGGAAAATAAGTTAAATAGAAGGTGTAAGAAGGTAAATAAGGTAAATAGAAGGTAAACTAAGTTAAAGAGAAGGCATTTAGAAGGTAAACTAATGTAAAAGATAAAAGACAGTAAAACATAAAACAATGTATCTAGAAGGTAAAAAAAAGCTAAACAGAAGGTAAAATGAACAAAAACAAGTTAAATAGAAGGTAAATAAATGGTAGAATACAGTAAAACTAGGTTAAATAGAAGGAAAAAAAGACGATAAAAGGTAAAAGAAGGTAGATAAAAGGTAAAAAAAAGCTAAATAGAATGTAAAAGAAAAGAAAACTAATTAAATAAAAGGTAAACAAAGGTAAATCAAGGGGTAAAAAGGTAAATTACGTTTAATAGAAGGTAAATGATGGTAAAAGGTAAACAAGGTAGGTTTAAATAAAAGTAAAATACACTAACAGGTATAGGAAGGTTAACAAAGGTCATTACATCAAAACAAAACAAAACAAAATACATAAAAGGTCAAATAATAGTAAAAAGCACCGCTTTAAGGAAATATTTTCCCTCCTTTTGGTAGAATAAGAGTGTCTTGGAAAATAATTTACCTTTGCCTTTTCACAATAAAATTATTTAAAAAAAAAATAGTATATATTTTTGAATATGTAAACATTTAAAATAAAAGAAGAATACAAAATAATAAACAAATAAAAATTATAGGATAGGAATACAAAAGACAATATAACATGCATCCATAAACGTGGACGCATGTGAAAAAGTGCAAGATATTTATCTGTACAGTAACATATAATTAAAACAAAATAAAATAAAGGTCAAATAATAGTAAAAAGCACCGCGTTAAGGAAATATTTTGCCTCCTTTTGGTAGAATAAGAGTGTCTTGGAAAATAATTTACCTTTGCCTTTTCACAATAAAATTATTTTAAAAAATAGTATATCTTTTTAAATATGTAGATATTTAAAATAAAAGAAGAATACAGAATAATAAACAAATATAAATTTTGGATAGGAATAAAAAAGACAATATAACATGCATCCATAAACGTGGGCGCATGTGAAAAAGTGCAAGATATTTATCTGTACAGTAATATATATATATATATATATATATATATATATATATATATATATATAATTTGAATGACAGTAACAAGGAAGTGTAAGTCTAAGTCTAACAAGTATATGGTGATGTCATCACCGAGGCAGTCGTTGGAGAGATCGTTTCGACCATCTTGTTGGCTCATTCCTCATATTTTTATTTTGTCGAAAATATTTTTGTTCTAGTCACCTTTCGTCAGCCGCAGAACTAAATCTGGGAGGACTTTTCCCTCCTCAAAGGGAGAATCCCACTTAGTCTCTGTGGAGAGACACAGCCGACGGGCACGCTGCACCCCTGCCCAACATGGCGGCAAGGAGGCGGAGAATGCGGCGGAGCGGAGAGGCGGGGCCTGCCGGGAGCGATGCCGCCGCAATCGAATTCAGGTGCATGGCTCAAGCACCGGGAAACGATTAACATTTCTCCTGACACTGTATAAAAGGGGAGAAGGAGGAGAGATCGAGGAAGAAGGATAATCCGCAGCGCATGAGAAGCAAGAGCAACACAGAGCGCAAGATGAGAACAACGACGACGGCAGCTGAAAAGCAGACCAGGAACGAGCTGAAAAGCGATCCGAGCTGCTACCAAGCTTTATTAAAAAATAAAGAAGTCAAACCTGCTCAAAAGCATGTGTCCTTCCTTGGTGGTCCATTGAACCCGCACGATGACAGTCTCTTAGGTTTTTTTTGTATTGAAAACATTGTACTTGCCGTCTCTGCATCCTGGGGTCCAAACCGACAGCACCCACTCTAAAACTGTAACGGTTTTACTATGGTGAGGTGTACCTAATGCAGTGGCCAGTTTACAGGAACCCCATCCTGGAAGCTCATTGACATTTTCCTGCACAAATCAACGCAGATGAAGCCGAGAGGGACGCGCGGAGGACCAAACAACAGCGCAATTACGGCAGGCAGCTGTTTTGACACTTAGAATTAACATATATAACGCCGTAATTAAGGCGGCGACGGATGCAAAGCCGGCCAAAGATTAATAGCTCGGGGAGTGTTGAAGCCGTATATGAATCAACACTTGCCGCTGCAATTACTTTGCGATTGTCGAGCCGTGACACGTTGAGGGCTTGCAAAGAAAAGTGCGAGTGGAGAAGAAATGCGTTCCTCCCCGCGGGGCGGAGTCTTTGTCAAGACAGAAAGCTTCCGGTAGGTTCTATACTTCTACAAAAAAGTAGCCGTGGTGGAGGGGAAACTGCCTTCACTGGAGAGAAAATGATCGGTAACTAGAATGTGCGATTCCCATAGGAAGTGTGTGTCGAAGCCATTCGAGCGCAAGTCGCCGATAAACGTGAGTGGAAGTGGAATGCTTGAATGTCCAAGGTGAGTGGGGTGTGTGGGTGGTGGAACGGTTCCAATCGGGTGAGAAATGTGGGATCTGGAGAGGTTTGTATATCGCCCAGTCACTGGGGTTCAATTGGGAGAAATCCCTGGTAATTCCGGGTAATCAGGGAATTTTCGGAACCAGGAAACATGCTGGCTTGAATGTCCAGGGTGAGTGGACTGTGTGGATGGTGGAACGGTTCCAAACGGGTGAGAAATGTGGGATCTGGAGAGGTTTGTATATTGCCCATTCATTGGGATTCAATTGGGGGAAATCCCTGGTAATTCAGGGTAATTAGGGAATTCTCGGGAACCAGGAAACATGCTGGCTTGAATGTCCAGGGTAAGTGGAGTGTGTGGATGTTGAAAGGGTTAAAATAGGGTGAGAAATGTGGGATCTGGAGAGGTTTGTATATTACCCATTCATTGGGATTCAATTTGGAGAAATCCCTGGTAATTACAGGTAATTAAGGAATTTTAGGTACCGGGAAACATGCTGGCTTGAATGTCCAAGGTGAGTGGGGTGTGTTGATGGTGGAACGGTTCCAATCGGGTGAGAAATGTGGGATCTGGAGAGGTTTGTATATTGCCCATTCATTGGGGTTCAATTGGGAGAAATCCCTGGTAATTCTGGGTAATTAGGGAATTTTCGGAAACTGGGAAACTTGCTGGCTTGAATGTCCAGGGTGAGTGGGGTGTGTGGATGGTGGCAGTAACAGTTTGGATTGAAAATAGGCATTTCGGAATTCCTTGAATTTCCGGTAAACCAGGAATTTATAAGAAAAAACAAAAATTGTCGCAACTAAGAGTAATGGTTGGAAGATGGAATGGTAAAAAAATGGTTTCCAGGAAGGGGTGGAAAAGGGGCTTTGAAAAACTCAAAATTCTGGAAATCTCTGGAATTTTTTGAATAGTTTGAATGTCCAAGGTGAGTGGGGTGTGTGGATGTTGGAACGGTTCCAATCGGTTGAGAAATGTGGGATCTGGAGAGGTTTGTATATTATTGCCCATTCATTTCAATTTGGAGAAATTCCTGGAAATTCCGGGTAATTAGGGAATTTCTGAAACCGGGAAACATGCTGGCTTGAATGTCCAGAGTGAGTGGGGTGAGTGGATGTTGGAACGGTTAAAATCCGTTGGGAAATGTGGGATCTGGAGAGGTTTGTATATTGCCCATTCATTGGGATTCAATTGGGAGAAATCCCTGGTAATTCTGGGCAATTAGGGAATTTTCGGGAACTGGGAAACATGCTGGCTTGAATGTCCAGGGTAAGTGGGGTGTGTGGATGGTGGAACGGTTCCAATCGGGTGAAAAATGTGGGATCTGGAGAGGTTTGCATATTGCCCATTCATTGGGAGAAATCCCTGGTAATTCCGGGTAATTAGGGAATTTTCAGTAACCGGGAAACATGCTGCCTTCAATGTCCAAGGTGAGTGGGGTGTGTGGATGGTGGAACGGTTCCAATCGGGTGAGAAATGTGGGATCTGGAGAGGTTTGTATATTGCCCATTCATTGGGATTCAATTGGGAGAAATACCTGGTAATTCTGGGCAATTAGGGAATTTTCGGGAACTGGGAAACATGCTGGCTTGAATGTCCAGGGTAAGTGGGGTGTGTGGATGGTGGAACGGTTCCAATCGGGTGAAAAATGTGGGATCTGGAGAGGTTTGCATATTGCCCATTCATTGGGAGAAATCCCTGGTAATTCCGGGTAATTAGGGAATTTTCAGTAACCGGGAAACATGCTGCCTTCAATGTCCAAGGTGAGTGGGGTGTGTGGATGGTGGAACGGTTCCAATCGGGTGAGAAATGTGGGATCTGGAGAGGTTTGTATATTGCCCATTCATTGGGATTCAATTGGGAGAAATACCTGGTAATTCTGGGTAATTAGGGTATATTCAGAAACCAGAAAACATGCTGCCTTGAATGTCCAGGGTAAGTGGTGTGTGTGGATGCTGGAACGGTTAAAATCGGGTGAGAAATGTGGGATCTGGAGAGGTTTGTATATTGCCCATTCATTGGGATTCAATTGGGAGAAATCCCTAGTAATTCCAGGTAATTAGGGAATTTTAGGTACCGGGAAACATGCTGGCTTGGATGTCCGAGGTGAGTGGGGTGTGTGGATGGTGGAACAGTTCCAATCGTGTGAGAAATGTGGGATCTGGAGAGGTTTGTATATTGCCCATTCATTTCAATTGGGAGAAATTCCTGGAAACACCGGGTAATTAGGGAATATTTGAAACCGGGAAAAATGCTGGCTTGAATGTCGGAATCGGTTTAAAAAATGGTAATATTTTGAGAATTTAGGGGAAAGTTGAACTATGAATACTTCCATTCTTTTGAATGGGAATTTTCTGGAAATTTTACGGGAAAATTGGGAATTTTTTAAAATATTGATACCAATGATGTGAATGGGTTGGTGTTGGGATTTTTGGAATGGGTTGAACAATGTTGACGTGGTAACAGTTTCAATTAAGAATGGCTATTTATTAGGGACCGAATGTCAAATACAATAGGGTCGTTGTATTTGTAAGGTTTTATTATTATTATTATACCGCCGCCTGTTTGAGCGGTAATTTGACCCCCTTAACATGCTTCAAAACTCACCAAACTTTACACACACATCAGGATTGGCAAAAATTGCCATCTAATAAAAAAAACTAAACCATACAACTCAAAATTGCGCTCTAGCGCCCCCTAGGAAAAACACGGACAAAACTGCTTGTAACTTCCTCTAGGAATGTCGTACTGACATGAAATAAAAACCTCTTTGTAGTTTTGACTTAGACCGTAAGGAATGTCGTAGGGACATGAAACAAAAACGTCTATGTAGGTCTGACTTAGACCCACATTTCATTATATGACATCATTCAGCAAAAATCGACATGAAGTTGGAAAACACCCTTTCAAAACAAAAGTTTCCTAAAAAATGTAAATTTTGCCTCTTTCAGCTGTAATATGACCCCCTTAAAATGCTTCGAAACTCACCAAGCTGGACACACACATCAGGACTGGCGAAAATTGCGATCTAATAAAATAAAAATAAAAAAACAAAACTTAAAATTGCGCTTTAGCGCCCCCTAGGAATAAAACAGACAAAACTGCTCTTGGGAAGAAAACACGGACAAAACTGCTTGTAACTTCCGGTAAGAATGTATTAAGAGACATGAAACAAAAACCTCTATGTAGGTCTCACTTAGACCTACATTTTGATACAACTTCGTGGCATGTTGTTGCCGAGTTCGATCTTACAGGGATGCGTCGACAATGAACACAGCGTAAGGTAAGATATGATGAATTTATTAAAGTAACAAATGGAGCTAAAGAACAAAAGTACTGGAGCTAATAGATAAACAAACAAAGGACGCTAGCATAAAAGCTAGGAATAGTAAACATAAAAACTAGAACTGGCACGAAGGCACACAAAAGGGAAAAACAAATCATCAGCGTGAGAGCTGGAAATAGAAGTATAGGCGTAGCATGAAAAACTATAGAGAATATACATACGGTAGTGGTCGTCTCTGTTCCAAGTATGCAAATTAGGTACCCAGGCTGAACTAACAGAAGGGGTGGAGCTTAAATAAGGAAGATGATTAGTACAACAGGTGTGCAGGGACCGTGAGTAGCAGGTGAAAACAATCTGAAACCATGGTGACAGACTAAACAGGAACTAAGGAGGTCGAACTACAAAATGTGATACAGAAAAAAGAACAATAAACAAGAAATATGTATAGATCCGAGAAGCGGATCGCAACACATTTCATTCATTGACATCCTTCAGCAAAACTCAACAGGAAGTTGGCAAGTACCCCTTCAAAACAAAAGTTTAGTAAAAACCCATCACCTTTTTTCAAACATTATCTCCTCTGAGCGCGTTTGTTGTGTCGGCTTCAAACTCCCACAGGAGAGAGATTGAACCCTTCTGATTAAAAGTTGCGCAAAGAGTTTTTCTAACTGCTCTGGTTTTGATTTTACGAGCCTTCAAAGAACGGCTGCGCTGATTCTGCCGTATCAAGATGGCCGCTTAAAAGCAGGAAGCACCAGCGTGACCACACAATGTAGGTAGGTAATGTGCAGGTAAAGGTATGTTGACTGGGTGAAAGAAGGAGGCACCAGTTTGACTCCAGGATAGAGAGAAGGTAGGTAATGTGCAGATAAAGATATGTTGACTGGGTGAAAGGAGGCACCAGTTTGACTCCAGGATACAGAGAAGGTAGGTAATGTGCAGGTAATGATATGTTGACTGGGTGAAAGAAGGAGGCACCAGTTTGACTCCAGGATACAGAGAAGGTAAGTAATGTGCAGGTAAAGATATGTTGTCTGGGTGATGGCAGGAGGCACCAGCGTGTATGGGTGAAAGAAAGAAGCACCAGGGAAGGTAGGTAATGTGCAGGTAAAGATATGTTGAATGGGTAAAGGCAGGAAACAGCAGCAAAAGTCGGTCTTGTCCACCTTTAATTTTTATTTATTTTAGTTACTGCGATGAGGTGGCGACTTGTCCAGGGTGTACCCCGCCTTCCGCCCGATTGTAGCTGAGATAGTCGCCAGCGCCCCCGGTGACCCCAAAAGGGAATAAGCGGTAGAAAAATGGATGGATGGATAGTTATTTTTTCATGAAAAATTGGAACGATTCTAAATCGGATAAAAAAATAAATTAATTAAAAAAATACATTTAAATAAAATAAAATAAAATAAAAATTAAATTAAATTAAATAAAATTACATTTATATATTTACATTTTTTTTAATAATTTTTTTATCCGATTTAGAAGTATCGCTATCCTTTCAAAGACAAGGAATGATGCTTACGTGATGCCTTCAGGCGCACGTAATGTACGGCGGGCAGGCGTTTATCAGACGCCGCCAGGTGGGTTGCCCGAGCAGAATGTGGGTCATTGTTGTCGTCGTCGTCGGAGGCCGGCCGGGCGAGGAAAAGCCTGGATGTGTAGAAGGAGTCACGGCGTGCGTATTGTTTGCCAACACTCCCCCGTCTCTATTCATTGCCGTCCCGCCACAGCGCGCCCAAGAGCGCCGCCGTGCCAGATCCTTGGCCGCAAACAAGACGAGAGCTGTCATTGTGCGCGGCCGCTAGCTAATCTCAGACGCCGACGGCAGGCCGCCTTCCTCGTCCTGCCAGATAAAAGTCAAATCATCAAGAATATTGTGAGAGAGACCCCATGTAAACAATCTTTGACGTGGATATTCACTCCCTTTGTAACTTAAAGAGCGATACAAGGCAGTGATATTCATGCTCCCTCAAAGATCCTCTATGACACAACGATGCCCTGTTGAGAAATGTAAAAGCCAAAGATCTTTTGTATGACAGGAGCGCTCTGTTTTTTATGCACGTGCTGCCAAAAAAAAACTAATAAAATGAAAATCCTCTACTACACAGGGTTAGTCAACATCCTGCTGCAGAAAATGTGAATCAAAGATCCTCTATTTGACGGACGGGCTTGCTGGACTGTTTCTATAGCCGTGCTACACTCCAAAAAATAGTCAAAGATCCTTTATATATGACAGTCGTGCTCGCCTTTCTTAACAACTCGCTGCGAACGTGAGTCAAAGATCCTCTATTTGACAAATTTGTCACGCTGTTCCCAATAACGCGTTGCATAAAACGTGCCTCAAAGATCCTCTATTCAACAGCATTAGTCTGCTATTTTAACAACCTGTCGCAAAAATGGGAATCAAAGATCCTCTATTAGACGGGCTTGCTCTGCTTTTTTTATGGCTGTGCTGCACTCCAAAAAATAGTCAAAGATCCTTTATATATGACAGTCGTGCTCGCCTTTTTTAACAACTCGCTGCGAACAATGTGAGTCAAAGATCCTCTATTTGATAAATTTGTCACGCTGTTATTAGCAAACATGCTGCAAAAAAAACATGTGTCAGAGATCCTGTATTCGACAGGGTTAATCTTCTGCTTTCAACAACCTGCTGCAAAAATGGGAATCAAAGATCCTCTATTAGACGGGCTTGCTCTGCTTTTTTATGGCCGTGCTGCACTCCAAAAAATAGTCAAAGATCCTTTATATATGACAGTCGTCCTTGCCTTTTTTAACAACTCGCTGCGATCAATGTGAGTCAAAGATCCTCTATTTGATACATTTGTCACGCTGTTATTAGCAAACATGCTGCCAAAAAACATATGTGTCAAAGATCCTGTATTCGACAGGGTTAATCTTCTGATTTTAACAACCTGCTGCAAAAATGGGAATCAAAGATCCTCTATTTGACGAGATTGCTCTTTAGTTTTTATGGCTGTTTTGCAGCACGAAAAAAAGTCAAAGATCCTTTACATACGAGTCTTGGTCGCCTTTTTTAACAACCCGCTGCAAATAATGTGAGTCAAAGATTCTCTATTTGATACATTTGTCACGCTGTTATTAGCAAACATGCTGCCAAAAAACATATGTGTCAGAGATCCTGTATTCGACAGGGTTAATCTTCTGCTTTCAACAACCTGCTGCAAAAATGGGAAATAAAGATCCTCTATTCGACGAGCTTGCTCTTTAGTTTTTTTTGGCTGTGTTGCATCCCGAAAAATAGTCAAAGATCCTTTATATGTGACAGTCGTGCTCGCCTTTCTTAACAACTCGCTGCGAACAACGTGAGTCAAAGATCCTCTATTTGACAAATTTGTCACGCTGTTCCTAATTACGAGTTGTATAAAACGTGCCTCAAAGATCCTCTATTCAACAGCATTATTCTGCTATTTTAACAACCTGTCGCAAAAATGGGAATCAAAGATCCTCTATTAGACGGGCTTGCTCTGCTTTTTTTATGGCTGTGCTGCACTCCAAAAATAGTCAAAGATCCTTTATATATGACAGTCGTGCTCGCCTTTCTTAACAACTCGCTGCAAACGTGAGTCAAAGATCCTCTATTTGACAAATTTGTCACGCTGGTCCTAATTACGCGTTGCATAAAACGTGCCTCAAAGATCCTTGATTCAACAGCATTAGTCTGCTATTTTAACAACCTGTCGCAAAACTGGTAATCAAAGATCCTCTATTAGACGGGCAAGCTCTGCTTTTTTTTATGGCCGTGCTGCACTCCATAAAATAGTCAAAGATCATTCATATATGACAGTCGTGCTCGCCTTTCTTAACAACTCGCTGCGAACAACGTGAGTCAAAGATCCTCTATTTGATAAATTTGTCACGCTGTTATTAGCAAACATGCTGCAAAAAAACATATGTGTCAGAGATCCTGTGTTCGACAGGGTTAATCTTCTGCTTTTAACAACCTGCTGCAAAAATGGGAATCAGAGATCCTCTATTGACGAGCTTGCTCTTTTGTTTTTATGGCTGTGTTCCAGCCCAAAAAATAGTCAAAGATCCTTTATATTTGACAGTCGTGCTCGCCTTTTTTAACAACCCGCAGCAAATAATGTGAGTCAAAGATCCTCTATTTGACAAATTTGTCCCGCTGTTCCTAATAACACGTTGCATAAAACGTGCCTCAAAGATCTTCTATTCAACAGCATTAGTCTGCTATTTTAACAACCTGTCGCAAAAATGGAAATCAAAGATCCTCTATTTGACGGGCTTGCTTTGCGTTTTTTTATGGCCGTGCTGCACTCCAAAAAATAGTCAAAGATCCTTTATATATGACAGTCGTCTTTGCCTTTTTTAACAACTCGCTGCGAACAATGTGAGTCAAAGATCCTCTATTTGATACATTTGTCACGCTGTTATTAGCAAACATGCTGCAAAAAAACATATGTGTCAGAGATCCTGTATTCGACAGGTTAAATCTTCTGCTTTCAACAACCTGTTGCAAAAATGGGAATCAAAGATCCTCTTTTTGACGACCTTGCTCTTTTGTTTTTATGGCTGTGTTGCAGCCGAAAAAATAGTCAAAGATCCCTTATATATGACAGTCGTGCTTGCCTTTTTTAACAACTCGCTGCTTGCTAGTAAATAAATACAATTGAAAAAATAGAGGCAGCTCACTGGTAAGTGCTGCTATTTGAGCTATTTTAAGAACAGGCCAGCGGGCAAGTCATCTGGTCCTTACGGGTGACCTGGTGCCCGCGGGCACCGCGTTGGTGACCCCTGAGGTACAGTATCATGTACAGTATCATGTACAGTATCATGTACAGTATCATGTACAGTATCATGTACAGTATCAGACTGCAGAGATTTGGCGAGTAAAGAGGAAGTGAGAAGCTCTGATTTGAAGAAGACAAGAGTTTCATCCTTCGGTGTGTGAATGATGTCTGCTCATTGAGGCTACAAAGAGTGTGCAGCGAGGCGATGGCTTCTCCACCGACCTTTTTCTGGGTCAGACTTAATCACACGTCACATTCCCCGGCTCTCAGTGACACTTTCAGATAGCAGCCATCGCTCAAACGCTGCCCGTCTCACACACACACACACACACAAACACACACAGACCATATTTGTAAATAAATAAATAAACGGGTTGTACGTGTATAGCGCTTTTCTACCTTCAAGGTACTCAACACATTCACACACTGATGGAGGGAGCTGCCATGCAAGGCGCTAACCAGCACCCATCAGGAGCAAGGGTGAAGTGTCTTGCTCAAGGACACAACGGACGTGATGAGGTTGGTACTAGGTGGGGATCGAACCAGGGACCCCCGGGTCGCGCACGCCCAGTGGCAAAAAACATTCATGTCATTTCCAAAACAGAAAGTGCAAGATTGTCAGAGACATTTTAAAAGAAGCTATTAGTGCACTTTTGTGCATGATGTCACTAAGATTAGTCGTTTAAAACAAATAAAGTGCACTTTTGTGCATGATGTCACTAAGATTAGTCGTTTAAAACAAATAAAGTTCACTTTTGTGCATGATGTCACTAAGATTAGTCGTTTAAAACAAAGTGCACTTTTGTGCATGATGTCACTAAGATTAGTCGTTTAAAACAAAGTGCACTTTTGTGCATGATGTCACTAAGATTAGTCGTTTAAAACAAATAAAGTGCACTTTTGTGCATGATGTCACTAAGATTAGTCGTTTAAAACAAATAAAGTGCACTTTTGTGCATGATGTCACTAAGATTAGTCGTTTAAAACAAATAAAGTGCACTTTTGTGCATGATGTCACTAAGATTAGTCGTTTAAAACAAATAAAGTGCACTTTTGTGCATGATGTCACTAAGATTAGTCGTTTAAAACAAATAACGTGCACTTTTGTGCATGATGTCACTAAGATTAGTCGTTTAAAACAAATAAAGTGCAAGTTTGTGCATGATGTCACTAAGATTAGTAGTTTAAAACAAATAAGTGCACTTTTGTGCATGATGTCACTAAGATTAGTCGTTTAAAACAAATAAAGTGCACTTTTGTGCATGATGTCACTAAGATTAGTAGTTTAAAACAAATAAAGTGCACTTTTGTGCATGATGTCACTAAGATTAGTAGTTTAAAACAAATAAAGTGCACTTTTGTGCATGATGTCACTAAGATTAGTCGTTTAAAACAAATAAAGTGCACTTTTGTGCATGATGTCACTAAGATTAGTCGTTTAAAACAAATAAAGTGCACTTTTGTGCATGATGTCACTAAGATTAGTAGTTTAAAACAAGCTATTAGTGCAATTTTGTGCATGATGTCACTAAGATTAGTCGTTTAAAACAAATAAAGTGCACTTTTGTGCATGATGTCACTAAGATTAGTCGTTTAAAACAAATAAAGTGCACTTTTGTGCATGATGTCACTAAGATTAGTCGTTTAAAACAAATAAAGTGCACTTTTGTGCATGGTGTCACTAAGATTAGTCGTTTAAAACAAATAAAGTGCACTTTTGTGCATGATGTCACTAAGATTAGTCGTTTAAAACAAATAAAGTGCACTTTTGTGCATGATGTCACTAAGATTAGTCGTTCAAAACAAATAAAGTGCACTTTTGTGCATGATGTCACTAAGATTAGTCGTTTAAAACAAATAAAGTGCACTTTTGTGCATGATGTCACTAAGATTAGTAGTTTAAAACAAATAAAGTGCACTTTTGTGCATGTCACTAAGATTAGCAGTTTAAAACAAATAAAGTGCACTTTTGTGCATGATGTCACTAAGATTAGTCGTTCAAAACAAATAAAGTGCACTTTTGTGCATGATGTCACTAAGATTAGTCGTTTAAAACAAATAAAGTGCACTTTTGTGCATGATGTCACTAAGATTAGTCGTTTAAAACAAATAAAGTGCACTTTTGTGCATGATGTCACTAAGATTAGTAGTTTAAAACAAGCTATTAGTGCACTTTTGTGCATGATGTCACTAAGATTAGTAGTTTAAAACAAATAAAGTGCACTTTTGTGCATGATGTCACTAAGATTAGTCGTTTAAAACAAATAAAGTGCACTTTTGTGCATGATGTCACTAAGATTAGTCGTTCAAAACAAATAAAGTGCACTTTTGTGCATGATGTCACTAAGATTAGTCGTTCAAATTAAATAAAGTGCACTTTTGTGCATGATGTCACTAAGATTAGTAGTTTAAAACAAATAAAGTGCACTTTTGTGCATGATGTCACTAAGATTAGTAGTTTAAAACAAATAAAGTGCACTTTTGTGCATGATGTCACTAAGATTAGTAGTTTAAAACAAATAAAGTGCACTTTTGTGCATGATGTCACTAAGATTAGTAGTTTAAAACAAATAAAGTGCACTTTTGTGCATGATGTCACTAAGATTAGTAGTTTAAAACAAGCTATTAGTGCACTTTTGTGCATGTCACTAAGATTAGTCGTTTAAAACAAATAAAGTGCACTTTTGTGCATGATGTCACTAAGATTAGTCGTTTAAAACAAATAAAGTGCACTTTTGTGCATGATGTCAC
>NC_084612.1:82541349-82568849 GCF_033978795.1 Nerophis ophidion | reverse complement strand
GCGGAGTGATACCTCATCATCAAAAGTCTGATAGAAGAGGAAGTAAACAACATTCATTCATATAAAAATAATAATTTAAATTAAATTAACAAAAACGTTTTATCACAAAATAATAATAATACACAAATCCACATACCTTTGTTGGAAACATGAAACACATACACAGGTCTCTACTTTTCTGGCGGAGTGATACCTGCGTAAATACCGTGTGTAATTATGACCAAACATTTCAAACATTCGACGCTCTGATCCTTACTTAACAAAATTATGCATCAAAAAATACTTAAAACAACACATCACTTATACCGACAACATTAATGTTTTAACTTTTAAAGTATTATGAAAGTTTAGAAATAATATTTACACAAGAAACACAGAGCAATGAAGAACTATTACCTCATCATCAAAAGTCCGATAGAAGAGGAAGTAAATATCCGAAAAAAAACGCAGAGTCACTTCCTGCACCTGACATCCGGTTCTTCAAAATAAAACCAATACTTCAAAATAAAACACCCTGTCTCGTTCATAATATAGCGCAACAACATCACATTATTATATATATATATATATATATATATATATATATATATATATATATATATATATATATATATATATATATATATGTGTGTGTGTGTATATATATAAATTAAGATGGTGTTTTTGCTGCCAATGGAACTGGTGCTTTACAGAGAATAATAGGACAATGAAAACCTCCAAAGTCTTCAGGACAAGCTTAAATCATTAGCCCAGAGGTTGGGTTTCGGGCGCAGTTGGGTGTTCCAAGAGGACAATGACCCCAAACACACGTCAAAAGTGGTAAAGGAATGGCAAAATCAGGCTAGAATCAAGATTTTAGAATGGCCTTCCCAAAGTCTGAACTTAAACATGTGGACAATGCTGAAGAAACAAGTCAATGTCAAAAAGTGTGTTGTTAGAATAATTATGTCAGGATTTATTTTCCTTCTTCGATGCGGAGGGAATTTGGAACCAGCCAGGCCAGAATGTGAGTGTCATACCTATGGTTCATGTTTTGTTTAGTTTTTTGGACATTTTAGTTCTGTTTTGCATTTCGTTGTTTGTCTTACCATGCCAACTGATTTAGTTTTCTGTCATGTCTGATCTAGAGTTTTATATAGCCATATTACCCTGAGTATCCCCAATCTTATCTGTTCTCAAAGCTAAGCAGTGTCAGGCCTGGTTAGTACTTGGATAGGAGACTGCCTAGGAATACCAGGTGCTTTTGACCCTTTGGACTCTAAGTTCCTCTTTTTTTTTCACTCCCCGTTTTGTTACCAAGACAACCAATCAGTTCACCTGTCTTGTCTCACACCTGTTTTCACTTATCATGTTCATTATTTAAGCCACAGTTACCAGTTAGTCAGTGTGGCAACATCGCCTCATTCACTCCCTCGATTATCTACTTCATGCCTTGCAATGCTGTCCATTTTGTCCAGGTAAGTTTTTGTTATTCATGCCATAGCACAAGTGTTTTTGTTTCACGTTTGTAGTTTATAGCCTTTGTGCTAGTCTTTTGTTTCATAGCCCGGTTTTTTGTACCGCCATCGTGCGCGCTTTTTGTTGGTTCCTGTTTTCAGTTTTAGCGTTAAAATAAAGATGTACCTACCTTCACACCGTTTCCACTCCCTTCGCTTCGCACCTCGGGAAAACAAACCAAGACCAAGTCCAAGCCTGACAGTGAGTACGTGATTAATTTATTTATATACTATGATACAAAAAGGGACAACAAAGGGCGTGCTAATAACCTTGACTAAACTCCAAACAAAACTGCACAATGGTGCGACTATATACAAATAAACAAAAGATACTATCAAAGGTACTAAAAAAAACAAAAACTTGCACAGAGGCATAAATACAAACAAGATTTTACGTGGCATGGTCAAAACAATCATCAGCGTGGCAAGGCAAGGTAGTAAGTAGCATGTAGCAGTAGTACAGCATAAGCAAAGTTCCCAGGCCGAGGAACAGGAAAAAAATGACTTAAATAGTGACTATGATGATGAGAAACAGGTGTGGGGCTCAGGGCAGGGGCGTGACTTGGAGACCAGGTGGAAACTAATGCGTAATTATGGAAACAAGGAAGTGGGTTCTTCCGAGGATGTTGTAGTCGTAATGATTTGTGCAGTCCTTTGAGACATTTGTGATTTGGGGCTATATAAATAAACATTGATTGATTGATTGAAGTGTAAAAACCGGGAAACAAGAGTCCAAAAACAAAACATAACATGATCAAGCATAAACCCATAATAACAGGCATGACAAATGATGTATAAATTATCACACAACTCTTATGCTTAAAGGCTGTTGCTATAGTTATTATCAATTGTGCTGAAGTTGTACTTTTCTACCCGCGCAAAGACAAGACTTGAAATCTTCCATTGCGAGTTGTCTCGCATTTGCAGTTTGTTTCCAGATCCTTCCCGCCGACAGTCAGACACGGACTTCGAGTACCTCAACGCGGACAAAACAGAGACTAGGGCGAAATCTCGAGTGTCAGCACATTTCCATTCTGCATAATCGCTAATTGTGTCTACTGGGGGTGCTTGCATTACCCCTCCCTTCAAAAGCAGCCTCAGTGATGTGAACTAGGGAACGCCGGAATAAATAGAGGAGCACGGGGCCTGTACCTTGGAGCATTGTCAGGATGGAGGGGGGATGGGGAGCTAGCTGCGGGGTCGTTTTCCCAGGAAGGAAGACGAACTACTGCAAGTGAAAACATGATTTAATTTTAACACTAACAAAGTACAAACAAATGGCCCGCAAAAGGCGGAGACACAAACTTGGACAAAACTATGGACAATAAACAAAACTTACTTGACAGGAAAATGAGCATGAATCTATGGCATGAAGTAGCAGCATGAACTTTGGCATGGAAAAAACAAAACTAGCATGAAAAGAACACTTCCTGTTGATTTTTGCTGAAGGATGTCAATGAATGAAATGTAGGTCTAAGGGAGACCTACATAGAGGTTTTTGTTTCATGTCTCGACGACATTCCTACCGGAAGTTACAAGCAGTTTTATTTGTGTTTTACTCCTAGGAGCAGTTTTGTCTGTGTTGTATTCCTAGGGGGCGCTAGTTTTGGGTTTTGTTTTTTTATTAGATCGTAATTTTTTTACCAGTCCTGATGTGTGTGTTGAGTTTGGTGAGTTTTAAAGCATTTTAAGGGGGTCAAATTACAGCTCAAAGAGGCAAAAATTACATTTTTTAGGAAACTTTTGTTTTGAAGGGGTGTTTGCCAACTTCCTGTTGATTTTTGCTTAAGGATGTCAGAGTATCAAATCTAGGTCTAAGTCAGACTTACATAGAGGTTATTGTTTTATGTCTCTACGACATTCCTAACGGAAGTTACAAGCAGTTTTATCCGTGTTTTCTTCCTAGGAGCAGTTTTGTTTGTGTTTCATTCCTAGGGGGCGCTAGAGCGCAATTTTTTATTTTTTTTATTTTTTTATTAGATCGCAATTTTTTAACAGTCCTGATGTGTGTGTTGAGTTTGGTGAGTTTTAAAGCATTTTAAGGGGGTCAAATTACAGCTCAAAGAGGCAAAAATGACATTTTTTAGGAAACTTTTGTTTTGAAGGGGTGTTTGCCAACTTCATGTTGATTTTTGCTGAAGGATGTCATTGTATCAAATCTAGGTCTAAGTCAGACTTACATAGAGGTTATTTTTTCATGTCTCTACGACATTCCTAACGGAAGTTACACGCAGTTTTATCTGTGTTTTCTTCCTAGGAGCAGTTTTGTTTGTGTTTCATTCCTAGGGGGCGCTAGAACGCAATTTTGAGTTTTTTTTTGTTTTTTTTATTAGATCGCAATTTTTTTACCAGTCCTGATGTGTGTGTTGATTTTGGTGAGTTTTAAATCATTTTAAGGGGGTCAAATTACAGCTCAAAGAGGCAAAAATGACATTTTTTCAGGAAACTTTTGTTTTGAAGGGGTGTTTGCCAACTTCCTGTTGATTTTTGCTTAAGGATGTCAGAGTATCAAATCTAGGTCTAAGTCAGACTTACATAGAGGTTATTGTTTCATGTCTCTACGAGCAGTTACAAGCAGTTTTGTATGTGTTTTTCCTAGGGGGCGCTAGAGCGGAATTTTGAGTTTTGGGGTTTGGTTTTTATTGGATGGCAATTTTTGCCAGTCCTGATGTGTGTGTCAAATTTGGTGAGTTTTGAAGCATGTTTAAAGGGTCAAATTACAGCTCAAAGAGGCGGCGGCGGAATAATAACAAAGAATAATAATAAAACCTTAGAAATACAATAGGGTCCTCTCTCCCAAAGGGACATTCGGTCCCTAATAAATATTTCTACGCATAGAAGTAATAATCAACTTAAAGTGCCCTCTTTGGGGATTGTAATAGAGATCCATCTGGATTCATTCTAAACATTTCTTCACAAAAAAATAAATCTTTAACATCAATATTTATGGAACAAGTCCACAAAAAAATCTATCCGTCAGCACTGAATATTGCATTTTTGCATTTCTTTTTACAGTTTATGAACATACATTCATATTGTGTTGAAGTATTATTCAATAAATATATTCATAAAGGATTTTTAAATTGTTGCTATTTTTAGAATATTTTCGAAAAATCTCACGTACCCCTTGGCATACCTTCAAGTACCCCCAGGGGTACGCTTACCCCCATTTGAAAACCACTGCCTTAGATCGTAGGTTGAAACTGTAACTGAGTGTACAGCCCGTTACGTTTCTCCTCATGAGCAAAATTGAACGCTGTCTCTGCCTGATTCCTTGCTTCTTGTCTCGTGTAATAGATAGTTTGAACCGGGGGGGGTTAGGGGGCGTACATTTCCACGGCTGAGTGGCGTAATCTTCATGAAATAGCAGTAAATCGGCGAGGAGACGACAAGGAAGCCCCTAAAATGACGTCATTAACTTAATTCTAAACATTTCTTCACAAAGAAAGAAATCTTTAACAAAAATATTTATGGAACAAGTCCACAAAAAAATCTATCCGTCAACACTGAATATTGCATTTTTGCATTTCTTTTTACAGTTTATGAACATACATTCATATTTTGTTGAAGTATTATTTAATAAATACATTCATAAAGGATTTTTGAATTGTTGCTATTTTTAGAATATTTCGAAAAAATCTCACGTACCCCTTGGCATACCTTCAAGTACCCCCAGGGGTTCGCGTACCCCCATTTGAAAACCACTGCCTTAGATCGTAGGGTGAAACCGTAACTGAGTGTACAGCCCGTTACGTTTCTCCTCATGAGCAAAATTGAACGCTGTCTGTGCCTGATTCCTTGCTTCTTGTCTCGTGTAATAGATAGTTTGAAGCCAGGGGGCGTACATTTCCACGGCTGAGTGGCGTAATCTTCACGAAATAGCAGTAAATCGGCGAGGAGACGACAAGGAAGGCGAGGGCTAATGAGCTGGAAAAAAGCCCTTAAAATGACGCTTACCCCCATTTGAAAACCACTGCCTTAGATCGTAGGGTGAAACCGTAACTGAGTGTGCAGCCCGTTACGTTTCTCCTCATGAGCAAAATTGAACGCTGTCTGTGCCTGATTCCTTGCTTCTTGTCTCGTGTAATAGATAGTTTGAACCCGGGGGGGTTAGGGGGCGTACATTTCCACGGCTGAGTGGCGTAATCTTCATGAAATAGCAGTAAATCGGCGAGGAGACGACAAGGAAGGCGAGGGCTAATGATCTGGAAAAAAGCCCCTAAAATGATGTCTCGCCCCTTTTGCGCCGGGCGCCGTTTAACCCCCCACCCCCCACACCCCACCAATGCAGGGCACATGTCAGGAAGTGTCACTTTGTGTCTGACGTGCCGAGATGGCTTCATCAAAGCTGTCTCATTCCACTCCCTGTCCCTCCTGCACAATTTTCCGAGAGGTCATTTACTGGCAACTTATATTTTTTTCTTTTTTTTGTGTGTGTGTGTGTGTCCCAGAAATTGCTTTCACATTTCACTCGGCCCCTCCTCCTCCCCCCCCCCCCTCTTTCTCGTAAGCCCATTTCATTCTCTGCTGGCTTCCAATCAGTGCATCTCTCCCTCTTTATTTGCAGTGATGTCATAAAAAGACACCCAGGACCGAGGTCTGGGACTCGGGTAAACTCCTGGCGTGGCCATGAATGTTTGATGGCCTTTCTTCTTCTTTTTTTTCCTCTCTCTCGCCATGTTTTATTTAGTCGAGGCGAGGTTCAAGATGCGGCTGCCAAAAGGACGAGAAAAAAATAAAATCACATGTGAGGAAGATATTCCTTTTTTTGTTGTTGGGGCGCGAAGGGAGCACTCCCGGGAAGAAAAGCTGTCTCTTTAGGCTGCAGTGGACATGGAGTGGAACACCTGTGAAGTTTTGTACTCTTCAGGAATTCAGCCGACATGTTGGGGGGAATACGCCTCGCAGGAAACGTTGTAATCGCTGCCTTGCTTCTAGGGATGGTGTCGTTCACCTTTAAACCGATACGGGAACGATACGATACTGGGCAAGTTTGCATTGCTGTTGTCTGCGTTCATGAATGTTGAATGATTGATATTAAAAACTAATTTTTGACCTTTGTGTGTGCAGAAAAAAACCAACATCTGTCCATATTATAATCTGTTTGTGTATATATATATATCCATCCATCCATTTTCTACCGCTTATTCCCTTTTTGGGGTCGCGGGGGTCGCTGGCGCCTATCTCAGCTACAATATAAGTTGATTGGCAACACTAAATGGTCCCTAGTGTGTGAATGTGAGTGTGAATGTTGTCTGTCTATCTGTGTTGGCCCTGCGATGAGGTGGCGACTTGTCCAGGGTGTACCCCGCCTTCCGCCCGATTGTAGCTGATATATATATGTCTTGATTGGATTATCCAGAGAATAGTGCTCGATACCGTGGTAGAGCGCAATATGTAGGTGTGGGAAAAATCCCAAGACTACTTCATCTCTACAGAACTGTTTCATGAGGGGTTCCCTCAATCATCAGGAGATTTTAATGGAAGCATTCACATACAATGGTTTATATAGGGCACAGAGTGGGTGGGTACAGGCAGGCGTAGGGGCGTGGTGATTGGCTCATGTGTTACCTAGAAGGTGTTTCCGTCTGTGGCGGCATTTTGAAATGATTTCACTGCGCTTGTTGAGGGATGACAGGTCTGGGTGATACATAATAAACAGTTTCTCTTTCAAGCATAGGTTGCATCTTTTATTACCACTGTTGTAAGGTGTGCTGGATGCAAGAATTTGCCATATTATTGACTATTCAACATTATTGTCTTTGAGGTTCCAAATGTGCTTGCTGAGTTCTGTAGGATTCCGCAAAGTCTGGTTTCTAAAGGAGGCCTTGTGATTATTCCATCTGGTTTTAAACGCCCCTTCGGTTAATCCTACGTACGTGTCGGATGTGCTAATGTCCTTGCGTGTTACCTTTGCTTGGTAAACGACTGATGTTTGTAAGCACCCCCCGTTGAGAGGGCAATCAGGTTTCTTGCGACAGTTACATTCCTTATTGGTTTCAGAGTCGTTTAGTCTGGGGGTAGGCAGTCCTTTTGCAATTGCTTTGTTGTGGTTTGAAATGATCTGTTGTATGTTATTCAAAACGTCTCAACCAATATCGGCCACAAGTTCCTCAATCTGATCGACAAACACTTCCCCAAAGGCAACACCCTAAGAAAAATGTTCAACAAGAACAACATTAAATTGAGCTACGGCTGTATGAATAACGTCACGGTTTGTGGAGCTCCTCACATCTGAACATTGTTTATAATCATGGCCACATGCTGCGAGAGCGATACGGACCGAGAAATCGACGATTTCCCCATTAATTTGAGCGAGGATGAAAGATTCATGGATGAGGAAAGTGAGAGTGAAGGACTAGAGAAAAAAAGACAAGGGCAGTGGGAGCGATTCGGATGTTATTACACACATTTAATAGGATAATTCTGGAAAATCCCTTATCTGCTTATCGTGTTACTAGTGTTTTATAGATAGATAGATAGATAGATAGATAGATAGATAGATAGATAGATAGATAGATAGATAGATAGATAGATGGATAGTACTTTATTGATTCCTTCAGGAGAGTTCCTTCAGGAAAATTAAAATTCCAGTAAATAATGGGGGTTTAAATGGAAACAAAATAGAGAAATATTACAAAAAAGAATAAAAAATAAAAAGCAAAAATGGGAATAAAAATACAACAGTACAATAAGCATATAACAAGACAAAGTAGGCAGTAGTGACCATGTTATGAAAACGTATTGCACTGTTATTGTTTTGCATCCCCTGTCATCCTAGTACCCCCCTTGAGATTATATAGTCGTACCTGAAAGTCGGAGGGGTGTGGCCACGGGTGTGGTTACCGCCAGTGTTGGCCCTGTGATGAGGTGGCGACTTGTCTAGGGTGTACCCCGCCTTCCGCCCGATTGTAGCTGAGATAGGCGCCAGCGCCCCCTGCCACCCCAAAAGGGAATGAGCGGTAGAAAATGCGATGGCAGGATGGATAAAATGTGCAAAACACGGATAAGTGTAGAGAGAGAGAGTGTTTCGCATTTTTCCCATCATGCATTGCAAGTATTTTAAATGGGTGTATTCTTGAATTACGTGTCACGTTTGGAAGTTGTTGTTGTTGTTTTTTTAAAAACACCCACAAAGTTGAGTGAGCAGGTTGTGTCGACTCGTTGTGTTGCTTTATTTACGTCATGACTAGGGAAGGTTGTTTGGATTGGGTCGAATATAAAGACGCCGTGCTGGGTGCACTTCATAGTCTAAATAACAGTCATTATTCTGGATCAATCAATCAATCAATCAATGTTTACTTATATAGCCCTAAATCACTAGTGTCTCAAAGGGCTGCACAAACCACTACGACATCCTCGGTAGGCCCACATAAGGGCAAGCAAAACTCACACCCAGTGGGACGTCGGTGACAATGATGACTATGAGAACCTTGGAGAGGAGGAAAGCAATGGATGTCGAGCGGGTCTAACATGATCCATAATGGATCCAACACAGCCGCGAGAGTCCAGTCCAAAGCGGATCCAACACAGCAGCGAGAGTCCCGTTCACAGCGGAGCCAGCAGGAAACCATCCCAAGCGGAGGCGGATCAGCAGCGCAGAGATGTCCCCAGCCGATACACAGGCAAGAAGTACATGGCCACCGGATCGGACCGGACCCCTTCCACAAGGGAGAGTGGGACATAGAAGAAAAAGAAAAGAAACGGCAGATCAACTGGTCTAAAAAGGGAGTCTATTTAAAGGCTAGAGTATACAAATGAGTTTTAAGGTGAGACTTAAATGCTTCTACTGAGGTGGCATCTCGAACTGTTACCGGGAGGGCATTCCAGAGAACTGGAGCCCGAAATGAAAAAGCTCTATAGCCCGCAGACTTTTTTTTGGGCTCTAGGAATCACTAATAAGCCGGAGTCCTTTGAACGCAGATTTCTTGCCGGGACATATGGTACAATACAATCGGCAAGATAGGATGGAGCTAGACCGTGTAGTATTTTATACGTAAGTAGTAAAACCTTAAAGTCACATCTTAAGTGCACAGGAAGCCAGTGCAGTTGAGCCAGTATAGGTATATATGTATGTATATATGTATATAAAGGTATATACAGTATAGGTATATATGTATGTATATATGTATATAAAGGTATATACAGTATGGGTATATATGTATGTATATATGTATATAAAGGTATATACAGTATAGGTATATATGTATGTATATATGTATATAAAGGTATATACAGTATAGGTATATATGTATATAAAGGTATATACAGTATAGGTATATATGTATGTATATAAAGGTATATACAGTATAGGTATATATGTATGTATATATGTATATAAAGGTATATACAGTATAGGTATATATATGTATATAAAGGTACATACAGTATAGGTATATATGTATGTATATATGTATATAAAGGTATATACAGTATAGGTATATATGTATGTATATATGTATATAAAGGTATATACAGTACAGGTATATATGTATGTATATATGTATATAAAGGTATATACAGTATAGGTATATATGTATGTATATATGTATATCAAGGTACATACAGTATAGGTATATATGTATGTATATATGTATATAAAGGTATATACAGTATAGGTATATATGTATGTATATATGTATATAAAGGTATATACAGTATAGGTATATATGTATGTATATATGTATTAAAGGTATATACAGTACAGGCGTAATGTGATCAAACTTTCTTGTTCTTGTCAAAAGTCTAACAGCCGCATTTTGTACCAACTGTAATCTTTTAATGCTAGACATGGGGAGACCCGAAAATAATACGTTACAGTAATCGAGACGAGGCGTAACAAACGCATGGATAATGATGACTGCGGAAGTCGGAGCAATTATGTTCTCAGACGTTTAGAAGCAAGACTACACTTCTGATGTCAACAGTTTTTTAGCCTGTAAATATGCATCACTCTTATGAAATATGATGTAAAAGTAGTGTTTAACGAGCAGCACCTTGTCCCGTCCTTGGTCGCCTCAGGCCGACCAGCGTGGCCCGCCGCGTTATTCCAGTCCTATCCCACCCGGGCGGCCATTTGGCGGGTGTTTGTCATCCATTTGCGAGCGACTGGCGGGGGCCCGGGGACGGCAACAAAAATCAATTGTGTAGAAATGACATCTGCCAGCGTGTGCCAGGGGGCGGGTGGGGGGGGGGGGGGGGGTGCTCCTCGCACGTCCTAATTGTGCGCTGATTTATGCACTTGTCTGAGCGCATCTCGCCGCCGACTTTGGCCGCTCGCCCCGCAGCCCGCCTCGCCCTGGCGGTCGTACATAACACATTTATTTGTTTAGCCCTCCCTTCAGATTGCATCACCGGGGGGGGGGGATACGCGGCTCTGACACCGTCACCCCCCCCCCCCCCCACGCCGCATCTGATTAATTCACTTTGCTTTCTCTGGCCTTTTTTTGCTGTAAGAAAAATGAAATGGCGGTGCAGACAACTGTCACTTTGCCGGAGTAAGATAAAATACGTGCAGGCCTGCGGTGCTCGGAGCTCGCCCTCGTTTGCAGGAATCAAAACTGAGGGCATTATTGCTGCTTTCAGTTTCATTTCCATATATTTGCCAACCTTGAGACCTCCGATTTCGGGAGGTGGGGTATGGGGGGCGTTGTTGGGGGCGTGGTTAAGAGGGGAGGGGTATATTTACAGCTAGAATTCACCAAGTCAAGTATTTCATACATATATATATATATATATATATATATATATATATATATATATATATATATATATATATATAGCTATATATATACTGCAGGGGTGCCCACACTTTTTCTGTTTTCAATTGACCAACTCGAGGGGATCTACCTCATTTATATATATCATTTACATTTATTTATTTATGAAAGAGACATTTTTGTAAACAAGTTAAATGTGTTTAATGATAATACAAGCATGTGTAACACATATAGATGTCTTTCTTTCACCAAGACAAGAATATAAGTTGGCGTATTACCTGATTCTGATGACTTGCATTGATTGGAATCAGACAGTCATGATGATAACGCCCGCATTTTCAAACTTTAGTGATTTCTAGAGCCCCCAAAAAAGTCTGCGGGCTATAGAGCGTTTTCCGTTCGGGCTCCAGTACTCTGGAATGCCCTCCCGGTAACAGTTCGAGATGCTACCTCAGTAGAAGCATTTAAGTCTCACCTTACAACTCATTTGTATACTCTAGCCTTTAAATAGACTCCGTTTTTAGACCAGTTGATCTGCCGCTTCTTTTCTTTCCCCTATGTCCCCCCCCTCCCTTGTGGAGGGGGTCCGGTCCGATGACCATGGATGAAGTACTGGCTGTCCAAAGTCGAGACCCATGATGGACTGCTCGTCGGGACCCAGGATGGACCGCTCGCCTGTATCGGTTGGGGACATCTCTACGCTGCTGACCCGCCTCCGCTTGAGATGGTCTCCTGTGGACGGGACTCTCGCTGCTGTCTTGGATCCGCTTTGAACTGAACTCTCGCGGCTGTGTTGGAGCCACTATGGATTGAACTTTCACAGTATCATGTTAGACCCGCTCGACATCCATTGCTTTCGGTCCCCTCGAGGGGGGGGGGGTTGCCCACATCTGAGGTCCTCTCCAAGGTTTCTCAAAGTCAGCATTGTCACTGGCGTCCCACTGGATGTGAATTCTCCCAGCCCACTGGGTGTGAGTTTTCCTTGCCCTTTTGTGGGTTCTTCCGAGGATGTTGTAGTCGTAATGATTTGTGCAGTCCTTTGAGACATTTGTGATTTGGGGCTATATAAATAAACATTGATTGATTGATTGATTGAAAAAAAAGTTGTCCTTTCTGTACAATACCACATGAAAGTGGTTGGTTTTTGGCATCTAATTCATCCAGCTTCCATACACTTTACAAGAAAAAACATTGGCGGCAAATTCCGTAGCTTGCTTGATTGACATTCACGGCACCCGAGGGTCTTGTGAGATGACGCTGGCTGCTGCCAGTTCATTATTATGAAAAAAATGACAGAGAGGAAGGCCAGAAACACTTTTTATTTCAACAGACTCTCGCGCCGTCCCTTCCGTCAAAACTCTAAAGGCCGACTGCACGTTTCCTATCTTCACAATAAAAGCCCTGCTTCATGCTGCCTGCGCTAACAAAATAAGAGTCTCGGAAAGCTGGCGTGCACAAGTGATGTGCACGCCAGCTTTCTGAGGGATCGCTTGTGCACGCCAGTTTTCCCAGACTCTGTATTTAGTTAGCGCAGGCAGCATGAAGCAGGGCTTTTATTGTGAAGATAGGAAACGTGCAGTTGGCCTTTAGAGTTTTGACGGAAGGTACGGCGCGAGAGTCTGTTGAAATAAAAAGTGTTTCTCGCCTTCCTCTCTGTCATATTTTCATAATAATGATCTTGCAGCAGCCAGCGTCATCTCACAAGACCTTCCGGTACCGTGAATGTCATTTAAGTGACGTCTCGGTGAAGATTGATGATCACTCATTTTTAGGTCTATTTTTTTAAAAAGCCTGGCTGGTGATCGACTGACACACCCCCCGCGATCGACTGGTAGCTCGCGATCGACGTAATGGGCACCCCTGATATACTGTATATATATATATATATATATATATATATATATATATATATACAGTGGGGCAAAAAAGTATTCAGTCAGTCACCGATTGTGCAAGTTTTCCCACTTAAAATGATGACAAAGGTCTGTAATTTTCATCATAGGTACACTTCAACTGTGAGAGACAGAATGTGAAAAAAAAATCCAGGAATTCACATTGTAGGAATTTTAAAGCATTTTTTTTGTAAATTATGGTGGAAAATAAGTATTTGGTGAACCGTTCAAAGGTTTTGGCTCAAAATCTTACGATACATGGCGCCATTCATTCTTTCCTTAACACGGATCAATCGTCCTGTCCCCTTTAGCAAAAAAACAGCCCCAAAGCATGATGTTTCCACCCCCATGCTTCACAGTAGGTATGGTGTTCTTGGGATGCAACTCAGTATTCTTCTTCCTCCAAACACGACCAGTTGAGTTGATACCAACAAGTTCTATTTTGGTTTCATCTGACCACATGACATTCTCCCAATCCTCTGGTGTATCATCCATGTTTAGCTCGGTTGGTAGAGTGGCCGTGCCAGCAACTTGAGGGTTGCAGGTTCAATTCCCGCTTCCGCCATCCTAGTCACTGCCGTTGTGTCCTTGGGCAAGACACTTTACCCACCTGCTCCCAGTGCCACCCACACTGCTTTAAATGTAACTTAGATATTGGGTTTCACTATGTAAAGCGCTTTGAGTCACTAGAGAAAAGTGCTATATAAATATAATTCACTTCACTTCACTATGAACGTCAGCCAATTGCTGCCTTAGGGGCCCAAAAAGTCCAAAGAAAAAGCAAAACCCAGACATAATTCATCTTGTTCATATATATATATATATATATATATTTATTTTTTTTCACTCAATATGCCCCTCCCCCTCAATGCATTGAGAAAAATTATACATTTTTTTTTATTTTTTTATATTTTTAGATACCATCCATCCATTTCCTACCGCTTATTCCCTTTTGGGGTCGCGGGGGGCGCTGGCGCCTATCTCAGCTACAATCGGGCGGAAGGCGGGGTACACCCTGGACAAGTCGCCACTATTGTTTTAAATCCAGAAGATAATTATGAACGTCAGCCAGTTGCTGCCTTCGGGGCCCAAAAAGTCCAAAGAAAAAGCAAAACCCAGACATAATTAATCTGGTGCATATACAGTATATATATATATATATATTTTTTTTTTTTTCAGTCAATATGCCCCTCCCCCTCACTGCATTGAGAAAAATTATACATTTTATTCATTATTATTATTTTTTTTTTAGATACTATTGTTTTAAATCCAGAAGATAATTATGAACGTCAGCCAATTGCTGCCTTAGGGGCCCAAAAAGTCCAAAGAAAAAGCAAAACCCAGACATAATTCATCTTGTTCATATATATATATATATATATATATATATATGTATATATATATTTATTTATTTATTTATTTTTTTTTATTATTATTTTTTTTTTTTGCACTCAATATGCCCCTCCCCCTCACTGCATTGAGAAAAATTAGACTTTTTTTTTAATTTTTTTATTTTTTTTAAGATACTATTGTTTTAAATCCGGGCTTCACGGTGGCAGAGGGGTTAGTGCGTCTGCCTCACAATACGAAGTTCCTGCAGTCCTGGGTTCAAATCCAGGCTCGGGATCTTTCTGTGTGGAGTTTGCATGTTCTCCCCGTGAATGCGTGGGTTCCCTCCGGGTAATCCGGCTTCCTCCCACTTCCAAAGACATGCACCTGGGGATAGGTTGATTGGCAACACTAAATTGGCCCTAGTGTGTGAATGTTGTCTGTCTATCTGTGTTGGCCCTGCGATGAGGTGGCGACTTGTCCAGGGTGTACCCCGCCTTCCGCCCGATTGTAGCTGGGATAGGCGCCAGCACCCCCCGCGACCCCGAAAGGGAATAAGCGGTAGAAAATGGATGGATGTTTTAAATCCAGAAGAGAATTATGAACGTCAGCCAATTACTGCCTTCGGGGCCCAAAAAGTCCAAAGAAAAAGTAAAACCTTAACATTGTTCATCTTATAAGACTATATACAATTTATGTATACAATTTCCCTTGTGGATCATTAAAGTTTGTCTAAACCTTGGAGACATCTTGAAGACTACGAGCGGGCCAATCGGCTTCCTTCCAGGAGAAAGGGGGTGTGGCTAAAGTAAAAAACGACATCCACCATAAGAAGAAAACAAATGTTTTCATTTTGCGGCATCAACACAACTCGCGACCTTCTTGTCGTCCCCTGCGGGACCCCAAGGTCCGCCTCCTGACCCTCGACCTCGTTCCACTCAATGTCGGCGTCATTTCCCAAGGAAAAAAGTTCCCCGGTCTCCTTCACGCTGACACAACTTAATTAGTTCCTCCAACTTCGGCAGCACCTAAATCAGAAGACACCGAGGATTTGCTGCCGAATGTTCTACTTCAATTCCATGGATGGATTGACTTAATAATATTTATTCTTGATGGCGTTTGAAGCCAGCGCCGGCGCCGGCGAGAGAGCGGGAATTTCTTCGAGAGGGACGTGATCCTTAACATTACTTTTTTTTATTATTTCTTGCTCTTTTTTTTTTTTTTTTTTAAATTGAAAACATAATTTCCAGCACTTTGTTTCCAGAATGACTTCAGGCAAGTTTTGTCTGCGTGTGTGTGTGTGTGTGTGTGTGTGTGTGTGTGCGTGTGTGTTTTCCGGTTTTGCTTTATTTTAAATTGTTATACTGGACTAATTAGCTGCAGTATTATTGTGTGTTTTTTTTCCACTCAGACTACAATTTGTAAAGCGTATTTCCCTGAATTAATTTAAAACCTCTTCTCACTCCGGCACTTACCAAAGGCATGCGGTAAATTTAGGCCTGCGCTTAAAAATTTGAGTGTGATGTAAGGATACCATCATGAAAAGCACATTTAATAAAGAAAAACGTTATTACGGTCCTGAAGTCCATGTTGGCCCTGCGATGAGGTGGCGACTTGTCCAGGGTGTACCCCGCCTTCCGCCCGATTCTAGCTGAGATAGGCGCCAGCGCCCCCCGCGACCCCGAAAGGGAATAAGCGGTAGCAAATGGATGGATGGATGAAGTCCATGCCAGCTCCTTCTGATCAAAAGCATCGATAACTTGTTTACAAAAGTCTTCCTTATCTTTCTTCAGTTTTAAAAGTCTCTCTGTCTGGATGGAGATCTTCCTTTATTACCTCCTGCTTCGATTGAAAGTCCAGTTTAGAAAACAGTTTTATTTTCGATATGTAATCCTCCATGTTAAAAGTGCAAGCGAGAGGAAAAAATAAACGATCGCTGCTGTAGTCGCAAGAAGGATCACTAGCCTGGTCGGGATGCCACCCGAACGCCTCCCTAGGGAGGGGTTTAGGGTACGTCCGACCGGTAGGAGGCCACAGGGAAGACCCAGGACACGTTGGGAAGACTATGTCTCCCGGCTGGCCTGGGAACACTTCAGGATCCCCCAGGAAAAGTTGGACGAAGTGGCTGGGGAGAGGAAAGTCTGGGCTTTTGACCCAATCTCGGATCAGCGGAAGAAGATGAATGGAGGGATGGATTCGGCTCGTGACGCAAAACCCTTTCTCATGGAAAGACCTACAAGTCCGTAGGTCATTGTACTTATCAATCAATCAATCAATCAATCAATGTTTATTTATATAGCCCCAAATCACAAATGTCTCAAAGGACTGCACAAATCATTACGACTACAACATCCTTGGAAGAACCCACAAAAGGGCAAGGAAAACTCACACCCAGTGGGCAGGGAGAATTCACATCCAGTGGGACGCCAGTGACAATGCTGTCTATGAGAAACCTTGGAGAGGACCTCAGAAGTGGGCAACCCCCACCCTCTAGGGGACCGAAAGCAATGGATGTCGAGCGGGTCTAACATGATACTGTGAAAGTTCAATCCATAGTGGCTCCAACACAGCCGCGAGAGTTCAGTTCAAAGCGGATCCAAGACAGCAGCGAGAGTCCCTTCCGCAGGAAACCATCCCAAGCGGAGGCGGAGCAGCAGCGTAGAGATGTCCCCAACCGATACACAGGCGAGCGGTCCATCCTGGGTCTCGACTCTGGACAGCCAGTACTTCATCCATGGTCATCGGACCGGACCCCCTCCACATAGGGGAAAAAGAAAAGAAGCGGCAGATCAACCGGTCTAAAAAGGAGGTCTATTTAAAGGCTAGAGTATACAGATGAGTTTTAAGGTGAGACTTAAATACTTCTACTGAGGTAGCATCTCGAACTGTTACCGGGAGGGCGTTCCAGAGTACTGGAGCCCGGACGGAAAACGCTCTATAGCCCGCAGACTTTTTTTTGGGCTCTAGGAATCACTAATAAGCCGGAGTCTTTTGAACGCAGATTTCTTGCCGGGACATATGGTACAATACAATCGGCAAGCTAGGATGGAGCTAGACCGTGTAGTATTTTATACGTAAGTAGTAAAACCTTAAAGTCGCATCTTAAGTGCACAGGAAGCCAGTGCAGGTGAGCCAGTATAGGTATATATGTATGTATATATGTATATAAAGGTATATACAGTATAGGTATATATGTATGTATATATGTATATAAAGGTATATACAGTATAGGTATATATGTATGTATATATGTATATAAAGGTATATACAGTATAGGTATATATGTATGTATATATGTATATAAAGGTATATACAGTATAGGTATATATGTATGTATATATGTATATAAAGGTATATACAGTATAGGTATATATGTATGTATATAAAGGTATATACAGTATAGGTATATATGTATGTATATAAAGGTATATACAGTATAGGTATATATGTATGTATATATGTATATAAAGGTATATACAGTATAGGTATATATGTATGTATATATGTATATAAAGGTATATACAGTATAGGTATATATGTATGTATATAAAGGTATATACAGTATAGGTATATATGTATGTATATAAAGGTATATACAGTATAGGTATATATGTATGTATATATGTATATAAAGGTATATCCAGTATAGGTATATATGTATGCGTGGGTTCCCTCCGGGTACTCCGGCTTCCTCCCATTTCCAAAGGCATGCACCTGGGGATAGGTTGATTGGCAACACTAAATTGGCCCTAGTGTGTGAATGTGAGTGTGAATGTTGTCTGTCTATCTGTGTTGGCCCTGCGATGAGGTGGCGACTTGTCCAGGGTGTACTCCGCCTTCCGCCCGATTGTAGCTGAGATAGGCGCCAGCGCCCCCCGCGACCCCGAAAGGGAATAAGCGGTAGAAAATGGATGGATGGATAAAGGTATATACAGTATAGGTATATATGTATGTATATAAAGGTATATACAGTATAGGTATATATGTATGTATATATGTACTGTATATAAAGGTATATACAGTATAGGTATATATGTATGTATATATGTATATAAAGGTATATACAGTATAGGTATATATGTATGTATATATGTATATAAAGGTATATACAGGACAGGCGTAATGTGATCAAAATTTCTTGTTCTTGTCAAAAGTCTAGCAGCCGCATTTTGTACCAACTGTAATCTTTTAATGCTAGATTTTAGATATGTAATCCTCCATGTTAAAAGTGCAAGCGAGAGGAAAAAAATAAACGATCGCTGCTAACTCTTGCTACTTCTTCCGCAGCCGAGTAGTCGCAAGAAGGATCACTAGCCTGGTCGGGATGCCACCCGAACGCCTCCCCTAGGGAGGGGTTTAGGGCACGTCCGACCGGTAAGAGGCCACGGGGAAGACCCAGGACACGTTGGGAACGCCTCGGGATCCCCCGGGAAAAGCTGGACGAAGTGGCTGGGGAGAGGAAAGATGGATGGATGGATGGATACGGCTCGTGACGCAAAACCCCGTCTCACGGAAACACCTACAAGTCCGTAGGTCATTGTACTTATGTCGAAATCTTAGAAATATCGCTGTTATTTAGTGAAAAACTGCAATGGAAGCACACGTTATGAGGCGCTCAGTGATGCTAACAATCCTAATCCTGGCATGCATCCGCTAATCCGGGCGACTTTTACCCAACAAACAGGAGTTTGATGAGAAAAGGCGGACCGGAAGCCAATTTCACACGGGTTGCACTAAATCATCCTTTGAAGAAACAGAAGGCGCTTTACTTACGATTGCCCCGCGAGTTGAGTTTTGTTTTCTCGTCTTTCAAGATGACTTTTAAATATTTTGGCGGCGCATGAGAAAAAAGGCACAACAAACGGCAGGCGGGCGGGATGAAGACAGGAGGAATCATTTTTTAGCCGAGGAAACAAAAGAAAAGGGCAAATTGAAGTCGGGGGGTTTTTATTTTTTCTCTCCGCATTGACTTTCCAGCACGGTTCCTTTTAAAGCCATATGCTTCCCTTCCCCTCCGAGCCCTTTGCGGCACCACGTGAGCTCGCTGGTAGGCCACAATAAAACCGCCGCAAATAGGCTCCCGGAGAGCGAGAGAAAAATAGCGGAATAAAGAATGAAGCGATGAGGTTGATAAAGCATGCCTGCAGAGTATGGATCCTCCATTGAGTGAAAGAATGAAGGCTGGCTGAATAACGTAGGAGTGGTCGGTTGTGACATTTAGAGCTGGGGTGAGGTTGAGGTCCACAGGGTTCCGAGTCCCTGAGTCAAGCACGCTCATTCGGTACCGTCATACGGGCCTGATACCATTCAGGCTGACCTGATCATGGAGAGATGCCGATTGATCTGAGAAAGTCCATGAAAAATATCCATTAAAAAGAACAATCCGGCAATCAATCCATCATCTTCCGCTTATCCGAGGTCGGGTCGCGGGGGCAGTAGCCTAAGCAGGGAAGCCCAGACTTCCTTCTCCCCAGCCACTTCGTCTAGCTCTTCCCGGGGGATCCCGAGGCGTTCCCAGGCCAGCCGGGAGACATAGTCTTCCCAACGTGTCCTGGGTCTTCCCCGTGGCCTCCTACCGGTTGGACGTGCCCTAAACACCTCCCTAGGGAGGTGTTCGGGTGGCATCCTGACCAGATGCCCGAACCACCTCATCTGGCTCCTCTCCATGTGGAGGAGCAGCGGCTTTACTTTGAGTTCCTCCCGGATGGCAGAGCTTCTCACCCTATCTCTAAGGGAGAGACCCAAACTCATTTTGGCCGCTTGTACCCGTGATCTTATCCTTTCGGTCATGACCCAAAGCTCATGATCATAGGTGAGGATGGGAACGTAGATCGACCGGTAAATTGAGAGCTTTGCCTTCCGGCTCAGCTCCTTCTTCACCACAACGGATCGATACAACGTCCGCATTACTGAAGACGCCGCACCGATCCGCCTGTCGATCTCACGATCCACTCTTCCCCCTTCGTGAACAAGACTCCTAGGTACTTGAACTCCTCCACTCGGGGCAGGGTTTCCTCCCCAACCCGGAGATGGCACTCCCCGGATCTAAACCCGAGTGGTGTTTTGTTATTGGACTTTTGTGCTCGTCACGGATTGTCCATAACAAACACCATGTTCAAACATAAGGGTGTCCATATGTGCCCTTGGAACCAGGACACCCTAGGCCGCAGTTCCATGATCGACTTTGTAGTTGTGTCATCGGATTTGCGGCCTCATGTTCTGGACACTCGGGTGAAGAGAGGGGCGGAGCTTTCTACCGATCACCACCTGGTGGTGAGTTGGCTGCGATGGTGGGGGAGGATGCCGGACAGACCTGGCAGGCCCAAGCGCATTGTTAGGGTCTGCTGGGAACGTCTGGCAGAGTCTCCTGTCAGAGAGAGTTTCAATTCAAACCGGCAATGTCGAACACAAATGCCGACCCCAACGAGGGTTGATATACCAGTGAATTCCGGATTATAAACCACTATTTTTTTCCTACACTTTGAAATTGCTGCCAGTAAGTCGGACACTTTTCCAGTGAGGGTTGGACTCCGACAAGGCTGCCCTTCGTCTCTGATTCTGTTCATAACTTTTAAGGACAGAATTTTTAGGCGCAGTCAAGGCGTTTAAGGGTTCCGGTTTGGTGTCCGCGAGATCAGGTCTCTGCTTTTGGCAGATGATGTGGTCCTGATGGCTTCATCTGGCCGGAATCTTCAGCTCTCACAGGATCTGTTCGCAGCCGAGTGTAAAGAGACCAGAATGAGTATAGCCCTCCAAGTCCGAGTCCATGGTTCTTGCTGGAGTGCCACCTACGGGTTGGGGAGGAGACCTTGCCCCAAGTGGAGGAGTTCAAGTACCTAGGAGTCTTAATCACGAGTGAGGGAAGAGTGGATCGTGAGATCAACAGGTGGATTGGTGCGGCGTCTTCAGTAATGCGGACGTTGTACCGATCCGTTGTGGTGAAGAAGGAGCTGAGCCGGAAGGCAAAGCTCTCAATTTACCGGTCGATCTACGTTCCCATCCTCACCTATGGTCATGAGCTTTGGGTCATGACCGAAAGGATAAGATCACGGGTACAAGCGGCCCAAATGAGTTTGGGTCTCTCCCTTAGAGATAGGGTGAGAAGCTCTGCCATCCGGGAAAAGCTCAAAGTAAAGCCGCTGCTCCTCCACATCGAGAAGAGCCAGATAAGGTGGTTCGGGCATCTGGTCAGGATGCCACCCGAACGCCTCCAACCGGTAGGAGGCCACAGGGAAGACCCAGGACATGTTGGGAAGACTTGGTCTGCCGGCTGGCTTGGGAATGCCTCGGGATCCCCCGGGAAGAGCTGGACGAAGTGGCTGGGGAGAAGGAAGTGGCTCGGAAAAGCGGAAGAAGATGGATGGATGGCTGGGCTTTGAATCCGGTGGCTTATAAAACATCCATCCATCTTCTTCCGCTTATTCTAGATCGGGTCACAGGAGCAGTAGCCCTGGCAGAGAAGCCCAGACTTCCCTCTCCCCAGTTATTTTGTCCAGCTTCTCCCGGGAGATCCCAAGGCATTCCCAGGCCAGCCGGGAGACATAGTCTCCCCAACGTGTCCTGGGAATTCCCTGTGGCCTTCAAACGGTCAGACGTGCCCTTACCAGACACTCGAACCACCTCATCTGGCTTCTCACTGCAGCTTTACTTTGAGCTCCTCACAAAAGACAAAACTTCTCATCCTATCTCTAAGGGAGAACCCTGCCACCCGACGGAGGAAACTCATATCTGCCGCTTGTACCCGAGATCCTGTCCTTTCAGTCAGAACCCAAAGCTCATGACCATAGGTGGGGATAGGACGTAGCTCGACCGGTACATTGAGAGCTTTTCCATCTGGCTCAGCTCCTTCTTCACCACAACGAATCGGTCCGGCGTCTACAGTGATGTGGACCCTGTAATGATTGCTAAGAGTGAAGGATGAATTGTCTTGTTTGCTAAGAGCGAAGATTGAAGGATGAATAGTGTTGTTTGCTAAGGGTGAAGAGTGAGGGATGAATAGTCCTGTTTGTTAAGAGCAAAGATGTAAGTATGAATACTTTTGTTTGCTAGGAGCGATTAGTGAAAGATGAATAGTCTTGTTTGCTATGAGTGAAGAGTGGAGGATTAATAAACCTGTTTGCTAAGAGCAAAGAGGGAAGGAGGAATAGTCATGATTGCTAAGAGCAAAGGGTGAAGGATGAATAGTCCTGTTTGCTAAGAGAAAATAGTGAAGGATGAATAGTTGTGTTTGCTAAGAGAAAGGAATGAATAATGAATAGTACTGTTTGCAAAGAGCGAAGAGTAAAGGATGAATAGTCCTGTTAGCTAAGAGCGAAATGTGACGGATGAATAGTCCTGTTTGCTAAGAGCAAAGAGTGAAGGATGTATAGTCTTGTTTGCTAAGAACAAAAAGTGAATGATGAATAGTATTGTTTGCTAAGAGAGAAGAGTAAGGGATGAATAGTCCTGTGAACTAAGAGCTAAAAATTAAGGATGAATAGTCCAGTTTGCTAAAAGTGAATAGTGAAGGATGAATAGTCTTGCTTGCTCAGAGTGAAGAGTGAAAAATGAATAGTCCTGTTTGCTAGGAACGAAGAGTAAAGGATGAATAGTTTTGTTTGCTAAAATCAAAGAATGAATGATGGACAGTACTGTTTGCTAAGAGCGAAGAGCAAAGGATGAATAGTCCTGTTAGCGAGGAGTGAAAAGTGAAGGATGAATAGTCCTGTTTGCTAAAACTGAATAGTGAAGGATATATAGTCTTGTTTTCTTAGAGCAAAGAGTGAAGGTTGAATAGTCCTGTTTGCTAAAAGCAAAGTGTGAAGGATGAAAAGTCTTCTTTGCTACAAGTGACGAGTGAAGGATGAATAGTCGTGTTTGCCAAAAGCAAAGAGTGAATGATGGATAGTTCTGTTTGGTAAGAGCGAAAAGTGAAGGATGAATAGTCATGTTTGCTAGTAGAAAAGAGTGAATGATTAATTGTACTGTTTGCTAAGAACGAAGCGTGAATGATGAAAATTTGTGTTTGCTAAGAGGGAAGAGTGAATAATGACAATTCTTGTTTGCTAAGAGTGAAGGATACATAGTCTTGTTTGCTAAGAGCAAAGAGTGAATGAGGAATAGTACTGTTTGCTAAGAGCGAAGAGTAAAGGACAAATAGTCCTGTTTGCTAAAAGTGAAGAGTGAAGGATGAATAGTCCTGTTTGCTAAAAGTGAAGAGTGAAGGATGAATAGTCCTATTTGCTAAAAGTGAAGAGTGAAGGATGAATAGTCGTGTTTGCTAAGAGCAAAGAGTGAATGATGGATATTTCGGTTTTCTAAGAGCGAAGAGTGAAGGATGAATAGTCATGTTTGCTAGTAGCAAAGAGTGAATGATTAATTGTACTGTTTGCTAAGAGCGAAGAGTGAATGATGACAATTCTTGTTTGCTAAGAGTGAAGAGTGAAGGATGAATAGCCTTGTTTGCTAAGAGTAAAGAGTGAATGATGAATAGTCCTGTTTGCTAAAACTGAAGAGTGAAGGATGAATAGTCGTTATTGCTACAAACAAGGAGCGAAAGATGAATAGTCTGGTTTGCTACGAACAAGGAGCAAAGGATGAAAAGTCTTGTTTGCTAAGAGCGAAGAGTAAAGGATGAATAGTCAAGTTTACTAAGAGTGAAAATTAAAAGATGAATCGTCTTGTTTTCGAAGAGCAAAGAGTGAAGGATGAATAGTCCTGTTTGCTAAAACAAAGCGTGCAGGATAAGTAGTCCTGTTTGCTAAGAGTGAAGAGTGAAGGATGAATAGTCCTGTTTGCTAAGAGTGAAAGGTGAATAGTGTTTCGTACGAGCAAAGAGTGAATGATGGATAGTTCTGTTTTCTAAGAGCGAAGAGTGAAGGATGAATAGTCATGTTTGCTAGTAGCAAAGAGTGAATGATTAATTGTACTGTTTGCTAAGAGTGACTAGTGAATTATGACAATTCTTGTTTGCTAAGAGCGAAGAGTTAATGATGAATAGTCCTGTTTGCTAAAACTGAAGAGTGAAGGATTAATAGTCTTGTTTGCTACAAACAAGGAGCAAAAGATGAATAGTCTTGTTTACTACGAACAAGGAGCAAAGGATGAAAAGTCTTGTTTGCCAAGAGCGAAGAGTAAAGGATGAATAGTCAAGTTTGCTAAGAGTGAAAAGTAAAAGATGAATCGTCTTGTTTTCTAAGAGCAAAGAGTGAAGGATGAATAGTCCTGTTTGCTAAAACAAAGCGTGCAGGATAAGTAGTCCTGTTTGCTAAGAGTGAAGATTGAAGGATGAATAGTCCTGTTTGCTAAAAGTGAAGGATGAATAGTCGTGTTTCCTAAGAGCAAAGAGTGAATGATGGATAGTCTGTTTTCTAAGAGCGAAGAGTGAAGGATGAAGAGTCATGTTTGCTAGTAGCGAAGAGTGAATGATGACAATTCTTGTTTGCTAAGAGTGAAGAGTGAAGGATGAATAGTGTTGTTTGCTAAGAGCAAAGAGTGAATGATGAATAGTCCTGTTTGCTAAAACTGAAGAGTGAAGGATGAATAGTCGTTATTGCTACGAACAAGGAGCGAAAGATGATAAGTCTTGTTTGCTAAGAGCGAAGAGTGAAAGATAAATAGTAAAGTTTACTAAGAATGAAAAGTAACAGATGAATCGTCTTGTTTTCTAAGAGCAAAGAGTGAAGGATGAATAGTCCTGTTTGCTAAAACAAAGCGTGCAGGATAAGTAGTCCTGTTTGCTAAGAGCGAAGAGTGAAGGATGAGTAGTCCTCTTTGCTAAGAGCGAAGAGTAAAGGATGCATAGTCCTGTTAGCTACGAGCAAAAAAAGTAAACGAATAGTCTTGTTTTCTAAGAGCGAAGAGTAAAGGATGAATAGTCGTGTTTGCTAAGAGCGAAGAGTGGGTGATTTTGAAGACATCTTTTGATCTCACTTCCACGAGGTCCCCCCAAGTGGAGCAGATTGTTCTCAACGAAGGAGAGCGTGGCGCGGCTCCTCCCACGCCGCCGCTCACGAGGGACGGCGGCAAGGACACCGCCGCTCGCGTTCAAAGCCTCTAATTAGCTCCCGTCTTTTCAAAGAAGCCCGCTCGCGTTCCGAGGGACGAGCCAGAAGTGTCGCTTACGCAAGCGCGCCAAGACAGATTTGCTCCGTGTGGTAGCATTTAAAACACATGGTGGTAATATATTATTGTACTTGACGCATGTTACAAATAGCATTTTAGCATGCTAAATCAAAATTTTAGCAAATTTTGTAGGTATAAACCACAGTCATATGTTGCTACTCAACGCATGCTAAATTTAGCATGCTAGCATTCTAAACACGTTTTTTCAGGTATATATTTTGAAAAATGACGCATGCTACAGTTAGCATTTTAGCATGCTAATATTAGCATACTGGCTCTTTAGCTAACTTTTTAAGTATTCACCCCAGTCATATTTCGATAGTTGACAAATGCTAACGTTAACAAGTATTGCCGTACTTGATGCATGCTACAGTTAGTATTTTAGCACGCTACCATTAGCGTGATAGCTTTTAACTAAATTTATAAGTTTACACCTCAGTCATATATTGGTACTTGACGCATGCTAACGTTAGCATGCTTGGATTCTAAACACATTTTTTTCAGGTATATATTTTGCTACTTGATGCATGCTACAGTTAGCATTTTAGCATGCTAATACTCCACCCGAAGGCAGCTGAGATAAAATCCAGCACCCCCTGTGACCCCGAAAGGGACAAGCGGTAGAAATTTGGATGGAATATTAGCATGCAAGCTTTTTAGCTAACTTTATAAGTATTCACCTCAGTCATATCTCGATAGTTGACGAACGCTAATGTCAGCACAGTAATATATGTTCGTTCTTGATGCATGCTACAGTGAGCATTTTAGCACGCTAACATTAGCATGCTAGTTTATGAACAAAATTCGTAAGTTTACACCTCGGTCAAATTTTGGTTCTTGACGCATGCTAGCATTTAAAAAATATTTCATAGCTACACACCTCAGAGTACATAATCGAGTTGCTACTTGACGCATGTTGAAGTTAGCATTTTAGCACATGCTTCCTTTAACAGGCTAGTTTTTCATATGTCCTCAGTCATTTTTTTGGTTCTTGACGCATGCTAACGTTAGCATGCTAGCATTTTAAAAATATTTCGTAGCTACACACCTCAGAGTACATAATCGAGTTGCTACTTGACGCATGTTAAAGTTAGCATTTTAGCACATGTTTCCTTTAACATGCTAGTTTTTCATATGTCCTCAGTCATTTTCTGGTACTTGACGCATGCTAACATTAGCATGCTAGCATTTTAAAAATATTTCGTAGCTACACACCTCAGAGTACACAATCGAGTTGCTACTTGACGCATGTTAAAGTTAGCATTTTAGCACATGCTTCCTTTAACATGCTAGTTTTTCATATGTTCTCAGTAATTTTCTGGTACTTGACTCATGCTAATGTTAGCATGCTAGCATTTAAAAAATATTCCATAGCTACACACCTCAGAGTACATAATCGAGTTGCTACTTGACGCATGTTAAAGTTAGCATTTTAGCACATGCTTCCTTTAACATGCTAGTTTTTCATATGTTCTCAGTAATTTTTTGGTACTTAATGCATGCTAACGTTAGCATGCTAACAGCCTTTTTCAGTCACACTCTTCAGAGTAATACATGTTGGTACTTGGCCCATATTACAGTTGGCATTTAGCATGCTATTTTTTTAGCTCATTTTGCCGCTATAGTGTCATATATATGTGTTATGTCACTGATGTAAACTGTTAGCATGTTATAATTAACATGTTAGCATTTAATTTTTTTTAGTCTGCTAGCCTTTTCTTAGCCCATTTAGCTCATTATGTTGTACTCTTAGCTTGTAAACAAAAGGCCTGAATACATACTCACCTATTCACTACCCCCCCCCCCCCCCCCCCGCCCCCCAGCCATTAGGTCCACATAATGCCTGCTAATTATGTTTGCTCATCTATAAGCCGCCATTAAGCTCCCAGCTGATAATTAGCCGGGCGAGAAGAGGCGCGCGTGTTAGTTTGCCGTCGACTTGGCGACTAAAGTGCCCACTC
>NC_084612.1:82376349-82538849 GCF_033978795.1 Nerophis ophidion | reverse complement strand
TTGATTCCTTCAGGAGAATTCTTTCAGGAAAATTAAAATATATCTGTTTTTATAAAATACTTTTTTTTATTTTAGTATATATAAAAAAATATATATATATAAATATATATATATAGCCACGTATAGAAATAAATGTGTCTGTTTATACATATATACATTCACATTACATACATACACACATGTACACATACATATATGCACAAAGTTAGTTTGCATGCAGTTTTTTATATCCCTATGTGACCCCCCCAGTCAAAATATTTGGACAACCCTGGTCATATGACCAACTTTCCTCAAAAAGGACATTTAAAGCCAACACTCCTCTTTGGACTGACTCTGAGCAGCAGACAGGAGGACTTTAAAGTCACCAATCAGAAAAAAGGAGAGTTGTCTGATACATTTTGCTGGAAGATACATGTCTATCCTCCCATTAATCATCAATATCATTGTCGAACCAAATGAAGCAATAATGAATGATAAACTGCTCATAACTAATGCAGGGACTGTTTTAAACTTCTTTTTTTTATTACTTTTGTATTATTGCACTTGGAAGGTCAATAACTTTTAAACATCTTAATAAAGGAAAATATATATATAAAAAAATATCACAGCAAAAATTGCCCTTCAATGAATATTGAACATCCAAAGTGCAGTTTCCCCCAGCTGTAGACCTGGCTCACACGAGTTTTGTTTTGTTGTCTTGTTTTAGTTTGTTGTTGTTATCACTTCGCAGCTTATTTGGCACAATGACTCAGTCGTGCACCTTGATTGGCCCGTCTTGCTCATTCCTTTGCAGCCCGAATAATTTACACTCAACATTTGGCTTTGCATTGGTATTTCTTCTGGTATGTTTTGTGTTTTATGTTTCCAACTCTTCTGGGAAGGCTGTCCACAAGGCTGCGGAGTGTGTTCATAGCAATTATCCGCCATTCTTCCAACAGCACATTTGGGGAGGTTACACACTGATGTTGGTCGAGAAGGTCTAATGGTCTAATTCATCCCAAAAGTGTTCTATGGGGCTCGGGTCAGGACTCTGTGCAGGCCAGTCAAGTTCAACCACACCAGACTCTGTCATCAATGTCTTTATGGACATTGTCATTGTCATGCTCCAAACTGTTCCCACAAGGTTGGGCGCATGGAATTGTCCAAAGTCTTTTGGTATCCTGGAGCATTCCGAGTCCCTTTCACTGGAACTAAGGTGCCAAGCCCAGCTCCTTGGATGGATGGGCCAAATACTTTTGGCAATATACTGTATACATAAGCCACAGATATATACGTTATTTACACATAAATATTTTGTAAAGGTGCCCTGGGATGAGGTAGCGACTTGTCCAGGGTGTACACCGCCTTCCGCCCGATTGTAGCTGAGATAGGGACCAGCGCCCCCAAAGGGAATAAGCAGTAGGAAAATGGATGGATGGATATTTTGTAAAAGTTTATTTACATACCTTAATTGTTTCCAAACAGTGTTTGTAACAGGGCAGTAAAACGGCTGATCAAACAAAACATAAGGCACGGTCATGGACCCACTAGCTGTGCAAGCTAGCTCTCCAATCAACTAAACAGACTCCACGGTGACGTTTTGGTGAGTTTACAGTACAATAAGAATACCATTGTAAGTTAATAATATCTCCTAACTGCGTTAGCACATTAGCTTAGCTTCATTGCATAATGGTAGCATGTACAAAATACTCCTACAGTCATCACACATAGGATGGTTTATTTAGTTAAAAATGTTTTAGTTATATTGTAAAACTTACAAACGTTGCTTGGAGTGATAAATGAAGAAGGGTCAGGTAGAAACGCTTTGGACGGCTAGAAGAAGGCAAACAATTCTCAAAAAAAATTATTTTGATCCTAAGCCGGAATTCTGAACGACCCAAAGATGAATAGCATCTCACACTGTGGTCAAAGTTAGAACCCATTTTAAAGATATTCAACAGATAACGCCCCAAATTCGTCACATTTCATGTGTCAGGTAAACCGGGACGGATGGGGCCCTCTCCCTCATTTTAACTTACCAATTTTCATGCCATACACATTTTATCCCATTTCCTTGTTCTCTGTGGCAGAACAGTGACTAAATAAATAACATACCATAGTAAGTAAACAAATATGAAATACAAAACCCTAAACCAGTGAAGTTGGAACATACCATCACACCCATGCTGGCTTTTGAACTTTGTGCGTGGAACAATCCGGATGATTGGTTTCCTCTTTGGTCCGGAGGACACCACGTCCAAAGTTTGAAAAAAAAAAAAGAAAAATGTGGACTGGTCAGACCACAGAACACTTTTCTACTTTGCATCAGTCGGCATTTCTGGGTGTTGTTGATAAATGGCTTTGGCATTGCGTAGTATAGTTTTAACTTGCTCTTACAGATGTAGCGACCGACTGTAGTTACTGACAGTGGTTTTATGAAGTGTGAATAATAATGATAATAATAATAATAATAAAAATAATAATAATAACAATAATAGATCATATTTGTAATAAGCACTTTACATTGAGCAAACAACCTCAAAGTACTACAGTGTATAAAAAATAAATAAAAATAATATTAAAAAGATAGGAAAAATAAAATAAAAAGTAGAACAACAGAAGAACTAGTGTGCATGTATCTTGGGGCGCTATAACTCGGTAAATAAGGTAGGGAGGGTCTAGAGCAGTGGTCCCCAACCACCGGGCCGCAGAAGACTTTTTTTTATTAAAAAAAAACAAAGACAAAAAAATATATATATATGTATATATATATATATATATATATTTTTTTTAATTAAATCAACATAAAAAACACAATATACACTTACAAATAGTGCAACAACCACAAAAAACTCCCTTTTTCATGACAAAGGAAAAAAAAAGAAAAGAAAAAAAAAGGACCCCCCCCCGGGCCGCAGGACAAATTATTAAGCGTCGACCGGTCCGCGGATACAAAAAGGTTGGGGACCACTGGTCTTAACCATTCCCAAGACTTCCACGGTAAATAAGGTAGGGAGGGTCTAGAGCAGTGGTCCCCAACCACCGGGCCGCAGAAGACTTTTTTATGAAAAACAAACAAAAACAAAAACAAAACAAAAATCAAACAAAACAAAAAATATATATATATATTTTTTATTAAATCAACATAAAAAAGCACAATATATACTTACAAATAGTGCACCAACCACAAAAAAACTCCCTTTTACATGACAAACGCAAAAAAAAAGAAAAAAAGAAAAAAAAAGGACACCCCCCCGGGCCGCGGGACAAATTATTAAGCGGATACAAAAAGGTTGGGGATCACTGCTCTAAACCATTCCCAAGACTTCCACGGTAAATAAGGTAGGGAGGGTCTAGAGCAGTGGTCCCCAACCACCGGGCCGCAGAAGACTTTTTCATTAAAAAAACAAAAAACAAAACAAAACAAAACAAAAAAATATATATATATATATTTTTTTAATTTATTAAATCAACATAAAAAACACAATATACACTTACAAATAGTGCACCAACCACAAAAAAACCTCCCTTTTTCATGACAAAAACGTCCCTTTTTCATGAGAAAGGGAAAAAAAAAAAAAAGAAAAAAAAAGGACCCCCCCCCGGGCCGCGGGACAAATTATTAAGCGCTGACCGGTCCGCGGATACAAAAAGGTTGGGGACCACTGCACTAAACCATTCCCAAGACTTCCACGGTAAATAAGGTAGGGAGGGTCTAGAGTAGTGGTCTCCAACCACCGGGCCGCAGAAGACTTTTGTATTAAAAAAAAAAAAAAAATATATATATATATATATATATATATTTATATATATTTTGTTTTTTATTAAATCAACATAAAAAACACAATATACACTTACAAATAGTGCACCAACCACAAAAAAACAAAATTTTTCATGAGAAAGGAAAAAAAAAAAAAGAAAAAAAAAAAAAAGGACACCCCCCCGGGCCGCGGGACAAATTATTAAGCGTTGACCGGTCCGCGGATACAAAAAGGTTGGGGACCACTGGTCTAAACCATTCCCAAGACTTCCACGGTAAATAAGGTAGGGAGGGTCTAGAGCAGTGGTCCCCAACCACCGGGCCGCAGAAGACTTTTTTATTTAAAAAAAAAAAAAAAAGTTAATAAAATATATACATATATATATATATTTTTAAAATTTATTTTTATTTTTATTAAATCAACATAAAAAACACAATATACACTTACAAATAGTGCACCAACCACAAAAAAACTCCCTTTTTCATGACAAAGGAAAAAAAAAAAAAAAAAAAAAAGGACACCCCCTCCGGGCCGCGGGACAAATTATTAAGCGTTGACCGGTCCGCGGAAACAAAAAGGTTGGGGACCACTGCTGTAAACCATTCCCAAGACTTCCACGGTAAATAAGGTAGGGAGGGTCTAGAGCAGTGGTCCCCAACCACCGGGCAGCAGAAGACTTTTTTATTAAAAAAAAATAAAATAAAAAAAAATATATATATATATACATATATAAATATATATATATATTTTAAATTAAATCAACATAAAAAACACAATATACACTTACAAATAGTGCACCAACCACAAAAAAAACTCCCTTTTTCATGACAAAAACGTCCCTTTTTCATGACAAAGGAAAAACAAAAAAAAAACAAAAAAAAAGGACCCCCCCGGGCCGCAGGACAAATTATTAAGCGTTGACCGGTCCGCGGAAACAAAAAAGTTGGGGACCACTGCTCTAAACCATTCCCAAGACTTCCACGGTAAATAAGGTATGGAGGGTCTAGAGCAGTGGTCCCCAACCACCGGGCCGCAGAAGACTTTTTTATTAAAATTAAAAAAATATATATTTTATTTTTATTTTTATTTTTTATTTTTATTAAATCAACATAAAAAACATAATATACACTTACAAATAGTGCACCAACCCCAAAAAAACTCCGTTTTTCATGACAAAGGAAAAAAAAAAAGAAAAAGAAAAAAAAAGGACACCCCCCCGGGCCGTGGGACAAATTATTAAGCGTTGACCGGTCCGCGGAAACAAAAAGGTTGGGGACCACTGGTCTAGAGCGACGAGTGCCGAGCTCTCAGGGTCAAGAGAAGGGAGAGAAAAGAAAAAAATGTGGTGTCGCAAAGAAGCCCTGACAGAATTTGGAAGGGTAAATCACGGCAAATAAAATGCTCCCTTCCTGTTTCCCCCCCCGGTTGCCGGGGAGACCATTACGGGTGACGTACGAGCGCCGGGTGCCTCGCCGCGCTCGCCGCCCTTCACTTGAGTTATCGTGGCCATCTAAATGTATATTATGAGATGATCGGGCCTCTTCCCTCCTTTTGTATCTCAGTGTACTCACATGTCACCGCCGCCGCTAACGGGGTTGAGGGGGGGGGGGGGGGGGCCCTCCAGGCGGGGCCCCGCAGCCGCCCCGGATTACCGGGAAAGTGCGCTGATGATAAAGCTGTTGCCTGCCAGCCAGACAGGCCGCTCGCTCTCCTCCCGCTTCCTATTACGCGCTTTTCCTCGGCTGCCGCTCTGCTCCGTCTTCATCATCCTTGCAGGCCGGCATGAAACAACAACAACACCCGGAGGAACCTTTCTCCCGACGTCTTTTGTCTCCGCGCGGCGGCGCGGACCAGCGATCCTCCACCGACCCGTCTCCCTCCCGACCTCAACTGCCTCTTCCCGAAATGTGAAACTAATCCTGAACTCTAGAGATTAAGAGAAGTCGCGCTCCGCCGGAATAATCACAACTGAGCGAGTCTCATTTGTGGAATCTTTACAAAAACGAGGAACAGATAATCAAATATCATCGCCGGGATTTTAATATTCAATTAGGCAGCGCTTACGCAAAGTCATGCAAGCGGAGGAGCTTCAAACTTTTGTCTGCCGTCTTACTCGGTGCGGGATCGGTACGGGGCCTGTGTGGCACGGCCACTCTCCCACTCTTGACAGGGATTTGAACTCACAACCTACCGATCTCGGGGGAGAGAGTCCTACCACTAGGCCACTGAGTAAGTGTGGTTGAACCAGGATCCCTCTGGTTGCTGGCTTGGCCACTCTCCAACTCTTGACCGGGATTTGAACTCACAACCTACCGATCTCAGGGTGGAGACTCTAACCACAAGGCCACTGAGTAGGTGGGGGTTGAACCAGGAACCCTCAGGTTGCATGCATGGCCACTCTCCCATTCTTGACCGGGGTTAGAACTCACAACCCACCCTATTAGGTGGGGATTGAACCAGGAACCCACAGGTTGCATGCATGGCCACTCTCCCACTCTCGGCCGGGGTTTGAACTCACAACCCACCGATCTCAGGGCGAACACTCGAACCACAAGGCCACTGTGTAGGGGAGGATTGAACCAGGAACCCTCAAGTTCCTGGCACAGACACTCTCCCACTCTTGACCGGGGTTAGAACTCACAACCCACCCTAATAGGTGGGGATTGAACCAGGAACCCTCAGGTTGCTGGTACGGCTACTCTCTCACTCTCTGCCGGGGTTTGAACTCACAACCTACCGATCTCGGGTCGGACACTCTAACTACAAGGCCACGCTAATAGGTGGGGATTGAACCAGGAACCCTCAGGTTGCTGGCACAGCCACTCTCCCATGCTCATTCGGGGTTTGAACTCACAACCTACCGATATTAGGGCGGAGACTCAAACCACAAGGCTACTGAGTAGGTGGGGATTGAACCAGGAACCCTCAAGTTGCTGGTACGGCTACCCTACCACTCTTGACCGGGGTTAGAACTCACAACCCACCCTAAAAGGTGGGGATTGAACCAGGAACCCTCAGGTTGCTGGCACAGCCTTTCTCCCACTCTCGGCCGGGGTTTGAGCTCACAACCTACCGATCTCAGGTCGGACACTCTAAACACTAGGCCACTGAGTAGGTGGGGATTGAACCAGGAACCCTCAGGTTGCTGGTACGGCTACTCTACCACTCTTGACCGGGGTTACAACTCACAACCCACCCTGATAGGTGGGGTTTGAACCAGGAACCTTCAGGTTGCATGCATGGCCACTCTCCCACTCTAGGCCGGGGTTTGAACTCATAACCTACCGATTTCAGGGTGGACACTCCAAACACAAATCCACTGTGTAGGTGGGGTTGAACCAGGAACCCTCAGGTTGCTGGCACGACCGCTCTCCCATTATTGACCGGGGTTTGAACTCACAATCTACCGATCTCGGGCGGACACTCCAACCACTAACCCACTGAGTAGGTGGGGATTGAATCAGGAACCCTCAGTTTGCTGGCACGGACAATCTAACCACAAGGCCACTGAGTACGTGGGATTTGAATCAAGAACCCTCAGGTTGCTGGCATGGCCACTCTCCCATACTTGACCGGGATTTGAACTCACAACCTACCGATTTCGGGGCGGACACTCCAACCACTAGGCCACTGAGTAGGTGGGGATTGAATCAGGAACCCTCAGGTTGCTGGCACAGACAATCTAACCGCAAGGCCACTGAGTAGGTGGGGATTGAATCAGGAACCCTCAGGTTGCTGGCACAGACAATCCAACCGCAAAGTCACTGAGTAGGTGGGGATTGAACCAGGAACCCTCAGGTTGCTGGCACGGTCACTCTCCCATTCTTGACCGGGGTTTGAACTCACAACCTACCGATTTTAGGGCGGCTAGTCCAACCACAAGTCCACTGAGTTGGTGGGGATTGAACCAGGAACCCTCAAGTTGCTGGCATGGCCACTCTCCCATTCTTGACTGGGGTTTGAACTCACAACCTACCGATCTCGGGGGAGAATGTCCTACCACTAGGCCACTGAGTAGGTGGGGATTGAACCAGGAACCCTCAGGTTGCTGGTACGGCTACTCTACCACTCTTGACCGGGGTTAAAACTCACAACCCACCCTGATAGGTGGGGATTGAACCAGGAACCTTCAGGTTGCATGCATGGCCACTCCCCCATTCTTGACCGGGGTTTGAACTCACAACCTACCGATCTCAGGGCGGCTAGGCCAACCACAAGGCCACTGAGTAGGTGGGGATTGAACCAGGAACCCTCAGGTTGCATGCACGGCCACTCTCCCACTCTAGCCCGGGGTTTGAACTCACAACCGACCTATCTCAGGGCGGACACTCCAACCACAAGGCCACTGAGTAGGTGGGGTTTGAACCAGGAACCCTCAGGTTGCTGGTACGGCCACTCTCCCACTCTCCACAGGGGTTTGAACCCACAACCTACCGATCTCAGGGCGGACACTCCAACCACAAGGCCACTGAGTTGGTGGGGATTGAACCAGGCCTTAGTCACATTTTTTTCTCTAAATTTGGCCCCCGAGTCAAAATATTTGCTCAAAGGCCTGGTCTAGAATGACAATAGTGTCAAAATTATTGCATGCAAATAAAAAAAAAAAAAATTGAGAAAAAAAAAAGGAAAATTCTGCTTGGGTACCCGCTTTTAATAAAAAAAATTGTGCTTAATAATATTTTAATAATAATAAAAATATAATATATCATATAATATATAACAATATGTTAATAATAATTTTAATAATAATTTTAATTTTAATAATATTTAAAATTCTGCTTGGGTACCCGCTTTTAATAAAAAAAATGTGTTTGATAATATTTTAATAATAATAAAAATATAATATATTATATAATATATAACAATATTTTTAATAATATTTTTAATAATAAAAATACTATTTTTGATCACATAATAAGGTGCACACTGCCTCCTGGCCAGCATGCAAACACAAGCACGCGAGGGTTAAGCAGAGGTGACCCGGCCCAGATGTGGCGCCGGGCCGACCCCGGGACCCCCGCCGGCGCATGCTAATGTGCACCTGCTGCCCGAGGCCCAGACTAAATAAATAGACGTCTTGTATCCACTGGCGCTGCCCTCTCCGACCCGCTCCCTCCTTCCCTCACCATCTTAGTCAGAACGCAGCAAAATCGCAGCCTGAGACGCTTGTCCATTATCCGCACGTCCGCATAACTGTGGGAAATACGTCCGGCTTTGTCTCCCACATTTTGCTCCCCGTTTTCCTCCCTTTTTTTTTTCCTTCTACATTCCAAGACAGAAATCCTCTTCAGAGAGCTTTTTTTTTTTTTCTAAAATAACATTATCTTCAAACAAACATTTCACTTTTAATCATTGCCATTTCCTCCGCTCGACAATTCACCCCGCCGCTACAGGCCCGTTTGAAGCTCCTCTTTTTCCCGCGCCTCCGCCGGGATTGGCTCCCCCGTGGCCTCTCTGCTCGCACCAAAGCTTCCCTTTCAAACCCGGCTTTTGAGTCGAGGAGGAGAACCGGGGGGGGGGGGGGGGGGGGGGGGGGGGGGTTTGGGTAAACCTCGGAGGAAAATAGGTGGTGAACTGATGAACAATTCGCTGGTGCACGCCTGACAGGAATAGCGATTTTATCACCTTGTCTGCACCCAGGAACACAGCGCTGTGATTTCTCACTGGACAACCTGGTGTCAGTCAAATAGTTGGGCAACACACACACACACACACACACACACACACACACACACACACACACACACACACACACACACATGCTCTTGTATTTCTTACATTCTAGAGACCTGAGGAATAAAGCATACCTCTTTAGAACCAGCCTTTCTAGGTACATAAATATGTGTATTTACAACATTAATAATATATACATACTATGCAAAAATATAAAGAACTTGTTGTGAAAAAAAGAGTCGGAATTGGACAAGAAAAAGGTCACAATATCACCAAAAAAACTTTGAATTTTGTCAGAATTATGATAAAAGTCGTCATTTACTCAACGAAAGTCAAAATGTTACAAGAAAAACCATACGGATGCGAAATGTTTTGATAAAAGTTGGAATTTTACTCGTCAGAAGTCACAGTTTCACACGAAAAGTGTCAAATGTTGGTAATTTAAGGGAAAATAGTCGTTATTTTACTACACAAATGTCTCAATTTTGTAAGGAAACTTTAAAATGTTGGCGATATTATAATAATAATCAGCACATTTATGACAATAGTCATCTTTTTACTCCAAAAATGTCAGTTTAACAAGAAAAACTAAAAAAAAACTGCAATATTGTGAAGAAAGTTAGAATTTTACATGAAAAATGTCACCATTTTGCATAAAAAAGTAATCATTTTACGAGAAAATATTGCAATGTTGCAGAAACAGAAAAAAAATGGGAAATTGTTTTTATTTGTTGTTTGTAATTATTTTTTATTATTTACTTCAAGTTCTTACAGTATGTCTCTATATACACATTTATTTATTTTTATTTGTTTAATTAATTTTGGCCAACAAGCGATCACTTCAATTTCTTACACACACTTGTTATTTCATATGTTGACCAGAGGCACACTCTTGTATTTGTTACCTTCTTGAGACCTTCAAAAAAATCCATCCCTCTTTAGGACCAGCCTTTCTAGATATATAAAGATGTGTATTTACAACATTAATAATATATACATACTATGCAAAAATATAAAGAACTTGTTGTGAAAAATGAGTCAGAAGTGGACAAGGAAAAGGTCACAATTTCACAAAAAAAACTTTTAATTTTGTCAGAATTATGATAAAAGTCGTCATTTACTCAAAGAAAGTCAAAATGTTACAAGAAAAACCATACGTATGCGAAATGTTATGATAAAAGTTGGAATTTTACTCGACAGCAGTCACAGTTTTTCACGAAAAGCGTCAAATTTTGGTAATTTAAGGGAAAATAGTCGTTATTTTACTACATAAATGTCTCAATTTTGTAAGGAAACTTTAAAATGTTGGCAATATTATAATAATAATCAGCAAATTAATGACAAAAGTCATCTTTTTACTCCAAAAAATGTCAGTTTTACAAGAAAAAACTAAAAAAAACTGCAATATTGTGAAGAAAGTTAAAATTTTACATGACAAATGTCACCATTTTGCATGAAAAAGTAATAATTTCAAGAGAAAATATTGCAATATTGCAGAAACAGAAAAAAAATGGGAAATTGTTTTTATTTGTTGTTTGTAATTATTTTTTATTATTTACTTCAAGTTCTTACAGTATGTCTGTATATACACATTTATTTATTTTTATTTGTTTAATTAATTTTGGCCAACAAGCGATCACTTCAATTTCTTACACACACTTGTTATTTCATATGTTGACCAGAGGCACACTCTTGCATTTGTTACCTTCTTGAGACCTTCAAAAAAATCCATCCCTCTTTAGGACCACCCTTTCTAGATATATAAAGATGTGTATTTACAACATTAATAATATATACATACTATGCAAAAATATAAAGAACTTGTTGTGAAAAATGAGTCGGAATTGGACAAGAAAAAGGTCACAATTTCACGAAAAAACTTTTAATTTTGTCAGAATTATGATAAAAGTCGTCATTTACTCAACGAAAGTCAAAATGTTACAAAAAAAACCATACGGATGTGAAATGTTTTGATAAAAGTTGGAATTTTACTCGTCAGAAGTCACAGTTTCACACGAAAAGTGTCAAATGTTGGTAATTTAAGGGAAAATAATCGTTATTTTACTCCAAAAATGTCCCAATTTTGTAAGAAAACTTTAAAATGTTGCCAATATTATAATAATAATCAGCAAATTAATGACAAAAGTCATCTTTTACTCCAAAAAATGTCAGTTTTACAAGAAAAAACTAAAAAAAACTGCAATATTGTGAAGAAAGTTAAAATTTTACATGACAAATGTCACCATTTTGCATGAAAAAGTAATAATTTTACGAGAAGAAAATATTGCAATATTGTAGAAACAGAAAAAAAAATTGGGAAATTGTTTTTATTTGTTGTTTGTAATTGTTTTTTATTATTTACTGCAAGTTCTTACAGTATGTCTCTATATACACATTTATGTATTTTTATTTGTTTAATTAATTTTGGCCAAAAAGGATCATTTAAATTTCTTACACACACTTGTTATTTCATATGTTGACCAGAGGCACATTCTTGTATTTGTTACCTTCTTGAGACCTCTGAAAGTAGCCTCCCTCTCTAGGACCACCCTTTCTAGGTACATAAAGATGTGTATTTACAACATTAATAATATATACATGCTATGTAAATATATAAATAACTTGTTGTGAAAAATGAGTCGGAATTGGACAAGAAAAAGGTGACAAATTCACAAAAAAAACTTTGAATTTTGGCAGTATTATAATAAAAGTCGTCATTTACTCAATGAAAGTCAAAATGTTACAAAAAAAACCGTACGGATGCGAAATGTTATGTTAAAAGTTGGAATTTTACTTGACAGCAGTCACAGTTTTACACGAAAAGCGTCAAATTTTGGTAATTTAAGGGAAAATAGTCGTTATTTTACTACACAAATGTCTCAATTTTGTAAGGAAACTTTAAAATGTTGGCAATATTATAATAATAATCAGCAAATTTATGAAAAAAGTCATTTTTACTCCAAAAAATATCACTGTTTTACAAGAAAAGCAAAAAAAAAAGTGCAATATTTTGAATAAAGTTAGAATTTTACATGACAAATATCACCATTTTGCATGAAAAAGTAATAATTTCAAGAGAAAATATTGCAATATTGCAGAAACAGAAAAAAAATGGGAAATTGTTCCCTATTTAATAAGAAAGAAGTTGAAACATTGTGAAAAAAAGACTGCTTTTAGTAATTTTCATTTATTTTTATTTGTTGTTTGTAATTATTTTTTACTATTTACTTCAAGTTCTTACAGTATGTCTCTATATACACATTTATTTATTTTTATTTGTCTAATTAATTTTGGACAAAAAGGGATCATTTAAATTTCTGACACACACTTGTTATTTCATATGTTGACCAGAGGCACATTCTTGTATTTGTTACCTTCTTGAGACCTCCGAAAGTAGCCTCCCTCTCTAGGACCACCCTTTCTAGGTACATAAAGATGTGTATTTACAACATTAATAATATATACATACTATGCAAAAATATACATAACTTGTTGTGAAAAAGGAGTCGGAATTGGACAAGAAAAAGGTCACAAATTCACATAAAAAAACTTTGAATTTTGGCAGTATTATAATAAAAGTCGTCATTTACTCAACGAAAGTCAAAATGTTACAAGAAAAACCATACGGATGCGAAATGTTTTGATAAAAGTTGGAATTTTACTCGTCAGAAGTCACAGTTTCACACGAAAAGTGTCAAATGTTGGTAATTTAAGGGAAAATAATCGTTATTTTACTCCAAAAATGTCCAATTTTGTAAGAAAACTTTAAAATGTTGCCAATATTATAATAATAATCAGCAAATTAATGACAAAAGTCATCTTTTTACTCCAAAAAATGTCAGTTTTACAAGAAAAAACTAAAAAAAACTGCAATATTGTGAAGAAAGTTAAAATTTTACATGACAAATGTCACCATTTTGCATGAAAAAGTAATAATTTTACGAGAAAATATTGCAATATTGTAGAAACAGAAAAAAAATGGGAAATTGTTTTTATTTGATATTTGTAATTATTTTTTATTATTTATTGCAAGTTCTTACAGTATGTCTCTATATACACATTTATTTATTTTTATTTGTTTAATTAATTTTGGCCAAAAAGGGATCATTTAAATTTCTTACACACACTTGTTATTTCATAAGTTGACCAGAGGCACATTCTTGTATTTGTTACCTTCTTGAGACCTCCGAAAGTAGCCTCCCTCTTTAGGACCACCCTTTCTAGATATATAAATATGTGTATTTACAACATGAATAATATATACATACTATGCAAAAATATAAATAAGTTGTTGTGAAAAAAGAGTCGGAGTTGGACAGGAAAAGGTCTAAAATTCACATTAAAAAAATTTGAATTTTGGCAGTATTATAATAAAAGTCGTCATTTACTCAACGAAAGTCAAAATGTGACAAGAAAAACCATACGGATGCGAAATGTTATGATAAAAGTTGGAATTTTACTCGACAGCAGTCACAGTTTTTCACGAAAAGCGTCAAATTTTGGTAATTTAAGGGAAAATAATCGTTATTTTACTACACAAATGTCTCAATTTTGTAAGAAAACTTTAAAATGTTGCCATTATTATAATAATAATCAGCAAATTAATGACAAAAGTCATCTTTTTACTCCCAAAAATGTCAGTTTTACAAGAAAAAACAAAAAAAAACTGCAATATTGTGAAGAAAGTTAAAATTTTACATGACAAATGTCACCATTTTGCATGAAAAAGTAATAATTTCAAGAGAAAATATTGCAATATTGCAGAAACAGAAAAAAAATGGGAAATTGTTTTTATTTGTTGTTTGAAATTATTTTTTATTATTTACTTCAAGTTCTTACAGTATGTCTCTATATACACATTTATTTATTTTTATTTGTTTAATTAATTTTGGCCAAAAAGGGATCATTTCAATTTCTTACACACACTTGTTATTTCATATGTTGACCAGAGGCACATTCTTGTATGTGTTACCTTCTTGAGACCTCCGAAAGTAGCCTCCCTCTCTAGGACCACCCTTTCTAGGTACATAAAGATGTGTATTTACAACATAACTAATATATACATACTATGCAAAAATATATAAATAACTTGTTGTGAAAAATGAGTCAGAATTGGACAAGAAAAAGGTCACAATTTCACAAAAAAAAACATTGAATTTCGGCAGTATTATACTAAAAGTCGTCATTTACTAAACGAAAGTCAAAATGTGACAAGAAAAACCATACGGATGCGAAATGTTATGATTAAAGTTGGAATTTTACCCGACAGCAGTCACAGTTTTTCACGAAAAGCGTCAAATTTTGGTAATTTAAGGGAAAATAGTCGTTATTTTACTACACAAATGTCTCAATTTTGTAAGAAAACTTTAAAATGGTGGCAATATTATAATAATAATCAGCACATTTATGACAATAGTCATCTTTTTACTCCAAAAATGTCAGTTTTACAAGAAAAACTAAAAAAAACTGCAATATTGTGAAGAAAGTTAGAATTTTACATGACAAATGTCACCATTTTGCATGAAAAAGTAATCATTTTACGAGAAAATATTGCAATATAGCAGAAACAGAAAAAAAAAGGGAAATTGTTCCCTATTTAATAAGAAAGAAGTAGAGACATTGTGAAAAAAGACTGCTTTTAGTTACTTTCATTTATTTTTATTTGTTGTTTGTAATTTTTTTTTATTATTTACTTCAAGTTCTTACAGTATGTCTCTATATACACGTTTATTTATTTTTATTTGTTTAATTAATTTTGGCCAACAAGCGATCACTTCAATTTCTTACACACACTTGTTATTTCATATGTTGACCAGAGGCACACTCTTGTATTTGTTACCTTCTTGAGACCTTCAAAAAAATCCATCCCTCTTTAGGACCACCCTTTCTAGATATATAAATATGTGTATTTACAACATTAATAATATATACATACTATGCAAAAATATAAAGAACTTGTTGTGAAAAATGAGTCGGAATTGGACAAGAAAAAGGTCAAAAATTCACATAAAAAAACTTTGAATTTTGGCAGTATTATAATAAAAGTCGTCATTTACTCAATGAAAGTCAAAATGTTACAAGAAAAACCATACGGATGCGAAATGTTATGATAAAAGTTGGAATTTTACTCGACAGCAGTCACAGTTTTTCACGAAAAGCGTCAAATGTTGGTAATTTAAGGGAAAATAATCGTTATTTTACTCCACAAATTTCTCAATTTTGTATGGAAACTTTAAAATGTTGGCAATATTATAATAATAATCAGCAAATTAATGACAAAAGTCATCTTTTTACTCCAAAAAATGTAAGTTCTACAAAAAAAACAAGAAAAAATTGCAATATTGTGAAAAAAGTTCGAATTTTACATGACAAATGTCACCATTTTGCATGAAAAAGTAATCATTTTACGAGAAAATATTGCAATATTGTAGAAACAGAAAAAAAAAATTGGGAAATTGTTTTTATTTGTTGTTTGTAATTGTTTTTTATTATTTACTGCAAGTTCCTACAGTATGTCTCTATATACACATTTATGTATTTTTATTTGTTTAATTAATTTTGGCCAAAAAGGATCATTTAAATTTCTTACACACACTTGTTATTTCATATGTTGACCAGAGGCACATTCTTGTATTTGTTACCTTCTTGAGACCTCTGAAAGTAGCCTCCCTCTCTAGGACCAGCCTTTCTAGGTACATAAAGATGTGTATTTACAACATTAATAATATATACATGCTATGTAAATATATAAATAACTTGTTGTGAAAAATGAGTCGGAATTGGACAAGAAAAAGGTGACAAATTCACAAAAAAAACTTTGAATTTTGGCAGTATTATAATAAAAGTCGTCATTTACTCAATGAAAGTCAAAATGTTACAAAAAAAAACCGTACGGATGCGAAATGTTATGTTAAAAGTTGGAATTTTACTTGACAGCAGTCACAGTTTTACACGAAAAGCGTCAAATTTTGGTAATTTAAGGGAAAATAGTCGTTATTTTACTACACAAATGTCTCAATTTTGTAAGGAAACTTTAAAATGTTGGCAATATTATAATAATAATCAGCAAATTTATGAAAAAAGTCATTTTTACTCCAAAAAATATCACTGTTTTACAAGAAAAGCAAAAAAAAAAGTGCAATATTTTGAATAAAGTTAGAATTTTACATGACAAATATCACCATTTTGCATGAAAAAGTAATAATTTCAAGAGAAAATATTGCAATATTGCAGAAACAGAAAAAAAATGGGAAATTGTTCCCTATTTAATAAGAAAGAAGTTGAAACATTGTGAAAAAAAGACTGCTTTTAGTAATTTTCATTTATTTTTATTTGTTGTTTGTAATTATTTTTTACTATTTACTTCAAGTTCTTACAGTATGTCTCTATATACACATTTATTTATTTTTATTTGTCTAATTAATTTTGGACAAAAAGGGATCATTTAAATTTCTGACACACACTTGTTATTTCATATGTTGACCAGAGGCACATTCTTGTATTTGTTACCTTCTTGAGACCTCCGAAAGTAGCCTCCCTCTCTAGGACCACCCTTTCTAGGTACATAAAGATGTGTATTTACAACATTAATAATATATACATACTATGCAAAAATATACATAACTTGTTGTGAAAAAGGAGTCGGAATTGGACAAGAAAAAGGTCACAAATTCACATAAAAAAACTTTGAATTTTGGCAGTATTATAATAAAAGTCGTCATTTACTCAACGAAAGTCAAAATGTTACAAGAAAAACCATACGGATGCGAAATGTTTTGATAAAAGTTGGAATTTTACTCGTCAGAAGTCACAGTTTCACACGAAAAGTGTCAAATGTTGGTAATTTAAGGGAAAATAATCGTTATTTTACTCCAAAAATGTCCCAATTTTGTAAGAAAACTTTAAAATGTTGCCAATATTATAATAATAATCAGCAAATTAATGACAAAAGTCATCTTTTTACTCCAAAAAATGTCAGTTTTACAAGAAAAAACTAAAAAAAACTGCAATATTGTGAAGAAAGTTAAAATTTTACATGACAAATGTCACCATTTTGCATGAAAAAGTAATAATTTTACGAGAAAATATTGCAATATTGTAGAAACAGAAAAAAAATGGGAAATTGTTTTTATTTGATATTTGTAATTATTTTTTATTATTTATTGCAAGTTCTTACAGTATGTCTCTATATACACATTTATTTATTTTTATTTGTTTAATTAATTTTGGCCAAAAAGGGATCATTTAAATTTCTTACACACACTTGTTATTTCATAAGTTGACCAGAGGCACATTCTTGTATTTGTTACCTTCTTGAGACCTCCGAAAGTAGCCTCCCTCTTTAGGACCACCCTTTCTAGGTACATAAATATGTGTATTTACAACATGAATAATATATACATACTATGCAAAAATATAAATAAGTTGTTGTGAAAAAAGAGTCGGAGTTGGACAAGAAAAAGGTCTAAAATTCACATAAAAAAAATTTGAATTTTGGCAGTATTATAATAAAAGTCGTCATTTACTCAACGAAAGTCAAAATGTGACAAGAAAAACCATACGGATGCGAAATGTTATGATAAAAGTTGGAATTTTACTCGACAGCAGTCACAGTTTTTCACGAAAAGCGTCAAATTTTGGTAATTTAAGGGAAAATAGTCGTTATTTTACTCCACAAATGTCTCAATTTTGTATGGAAACTTTAAAATGTTGGCAATATTATAATAATAATCAGCAAATTTATGAAAAAAGTCATTTTTACTCCAAAAAATGTCACTGTTTTACAAGAAAAGCAAAAAAAAAAAGTGCAATATTTTGAAGAAAGTTAGAATTTTACATGACAAATATCACCATTTTGCATGAAAAAGTAATCATTTACGAGAAAATATTGCAATATTGCAGAAACAGAAAAAAAAATGGGAAATTGTTCCCTATTTAATAAGAAAGAAGTTGAAACATTGTGGAAAAAAAGACTGCTTTTAGTAATTTTCATTTATTTTTATTTGTTGTTAGTAATTATTTTTTACTATTTACTTCAAGTTCTTACAGTATGTCTCTATATACACATTTATTTATTTTTATTTGTTTAATTAATTTTGGCCAACAAGCGATCACTTCAATTTCTTACACACACTTGTTATTTCATATGTTGACCAGAGGCACACTCTTGTATTTGTTACCTTCTTGAGACCTTCAAAAAAATCCATCCCTCTTTAGGACCACCCTTTCTAGATATATAAATATGTGTATTTACAACATGAATAATATATACATACTATGCAAAAATATAAAGAACTTGTTGTGAAAAATGAGTCGGAATTGGACAAGAAAAAGGTCAAAAATTCACATAAAAAAACTTTGAATTTTGGCAGTATTATAATAAAAGTCGTCATTTACTCAACGAAAGTCAAAATGTGACACGAAAAACCATACGGATGCGAAATGTTATGATTAAAGTTGGAATTTTACTCGACAGCAGTCACAGTTTTTCACGAAAAGCGTCAAATGTTGGTAATTTAAGGGAAAATAATCGTTATTTTACTCCACAAATGTCTCAATTTTGTATGGAAACTTTAAAATGTTGCCAATATTATAATAATAATCAGCAAATTTATGAAAAAAGTGATTTTTACTCCCAAAAATGTCAGTTTTACAAGAAAAAACAAAAAAAAACTGCAATATTGTGAAGAAAGTTAAAATTTTACATGACAAATGTCACCATTTTGCATGAAAAAGTAATAATTTCAAGAGAAAATATTGCAATATTGCAGAAACAGAAAAAAAATGGGAAATTGTTTTTATTTGATATTTGTAATTATTTTTTATTATTTATTGCAAGTTCTTACAGTATGTCTCTATATACACATTTATTTATTTTTATTTGTTTAATTAATTTTGGCCAAAAAGGGATCATTTAAATTTCTTACACACACTTGTTATTTCATAAGTTGACCAGAGGCACATTCTTGTATTTGTTACCTTCTTGAGACCTCCGAAAGTAGCCTCCCTCTCTAGGACCACCCTTTCTAGGTACATAAAGATGTGTATTTACAACATTAATAATAAATACATACTATGCAAAAATATAAAGAACTTGTTGTGAAAAATTAGTCGGAATTGGACAAGAAAAAGGTCAAAAATTCACATAAAAAAACTTTGAATTTTGGCAGTATTATAATAAAAGTCGTCATTTACTCAACGAAAGTCAAAATGTGACAAGAAAAACCATACGGATGCGAAATGTTATGATAAAAGTTGGAATTTTACTTGACAGCAGTCACAGTTTTTCACGAAAAGCGTCAAATTTTGGTAATTTAAGGGAAAATAGTCATTATTTTACTACACAAATGTCTCAATTTTGTAAGGAAACTTTAAAATGTTGGCAATATTATAATAATAATCAGCACATTTATGACAATAGTCATCTTTTTACTCCAAAAATGTCAGTTTTACAAGAAAAACTACAAAAAACTGCAATATTGTGAAGAACGTTAGAATTTTACATGACAAATGTCACCATTTTGCATGAAAAAGTAATCATTTTACGAGAAAATATTGCAATATTGCAGAAACAGGAAAAAAATGGGAAATTGTTTTTATTTGTTTTTTGTAATTATTTTTTATTATTTACTTCAAGTTCTTACAGTATGTCTCTATATACACATTTATTTATTTTTATTTGTTTAATTAATTTTGGCCAAAAAGCGATCACTTAAATTTCTTACACACACTTGTTATTTCATATGTTGACCAGATGCACACTCTTGTATTTGTTACCTTCTTGAGACCTTCAAAAAAATCCATCCCTCTTTAGGACCACCCTTTCTAGATATATAAATATGTGTATTTACAACATGAATAATATACACATACTATGCAAAAATATAAAGAACTTGTTGTGAAAAATGAGTCGGAATTGGACAAGAAAAAGGTCACAAATTCACATAAAAAAACTTTGAATTTTAGGAGTATTATAATAAAAGTTGTCATTTACTCAACGAAAGTCAAAATGTTACAAGAAAAACCATACGGATGTGAAATGTTATGATAAAAGTTGGAATTTTACTCGTCAGAAGTCACAGTTTCACCCGAAAAGTGTCAAATGTTGGTAATTTAAGGGAAAATAGTCGTTATTTTTCCCCACAAATGTCTCAATTGTGTAAGAAAACTTTAAAATATTGGCAATATTTTAATAATAATCAGCACATTTATGAAAAAAGTCATTTTTACTCCAAAAAATATCACTGTTTTACAAGAAAAGCAAAAAAAAATGTGCAATATTTTGAAGAAAGTTAGAATTTTACATGACAAATGTCACTATTTTGCATGAAAAAGTAATCATTTTACGAGAAAATATTGCAATATTGCACAAACAGGAAAAAAATGGGAAATTGTTTTTATTTGTTGTTTGAAATTATTTTTTATCATTTACTTCAAGTTCTTACAGTATGTCTCTATATACACATTTATTTATTTGTATTTGTTTAATTAATTTTGGCCAAAAAGGGATCATTTCAATTTCTTACACACACTTGTTATTTCATATGTTGACCAGAGGCACATTCTTGTATTTGTTACCTTCTTGAGACCTTCAAAAAAATCCATCCCTCTTTAGGACCACCCTTTCTAGGTACATAAATATGTGTATTTACAACATTAATAATATATACATACTATGCAAAAATATAAAGAACTTGTTGTGAAAAAAGAGTCGGAGTTGGACAAGAAAAAGGTCACAAATTCACAAAAAAAAACTTTGAATTTCGGCAGTATTATAATAAAAGTCGTCATTTACTCAACGAAAGTCAAAATGTGACAAGAAAAACCATACGGATGCGAAATGTTATGATTAAAGTTGGAATTTTACTCGACAGCAGTCACAGTTTTTCACGAAAAGCGTCAAATTTTGGTAATTTAAGGGAAAATAGTCGTTATTTTACTACACAAATGTCTCAATTTTGTAAGGAAACTTTAAAATGTTGGCAATAATATAATAATAATCAGCAAATTAATGACAAAAGTCATCTTTTTACTCCAAAAATGTCAGTTTTACAAGAAAAACTACAAAAAACTGCAATATTGTGAAGAAAGTTAGAATTTTACATGACAAATGTCACCATTTTGCATGAAAAAGTAATCATTTTACGAGAAAATATTGCAATATTGCAGAAACAGGAAAAAAAAGGGAAATTGTTTTTATTTGTTGTTTGTAATTATTTTTTATTATTTACTTCAAGTTCTTACAGTGTAGCTCTATATACACATTTATTTATTTTTATTTGTTTAATTAATTTTGGCCAAAAAGCGATCACTTAAATTTCTTACACACACTTGTTATTTCATATGTTGACCAGAGGCACACTCTTGTATTTGTTACCTTCTTGAGACCTTCAAAAAAATCCATCCCTCTTTAGGACCACCCTTTCTAGATATATAAATATGTGTATTTACAACATGAATAATATATACATACTATGCAAAAATATAAAGAACTTGTTGTGAAAAATGAGTCGGAATTGGACAAGAAAAAGGTCACAAATTCACCAAAAAAACTTTGAATTTTGGCAGTATTTTAATAAAAGTCATAATTTACTCAATGAAAGTCAAAATGTTACAAGAAAAACCATACGGATGCGAAATGTTATGATAAAAGTTGGAATTTTACTCGACAGCAGTCACAGTTTTACACGAAAAGTGTCAAATGTTGGTAATTTAAGGGAAAATTGTCGTTATTTTACTCCACAAATGTCTCAATTTTGTGCGGAAACTTTAAAATGTTGGCAATATTTTAATAATAATCAGCACATTTATGACAAATGTCATTTTTACTCCAAAAAATATCACTGTTTTACAAGAAAAGCAAAAAAAATGTGCAATATTTTGAAGAAAGTTAGAATTTTACATGACAAATGTCACCATTTTGCATGAAAAAGTAATCATTTCACGAGAAAAAATTGCAATATTGCAGAAACAGAAAAAAAATGGGAAATTGTTTTTATTTGTTGTTTGTAATTATTTTTTATTATTTATTGCAAGTTCTTACAGTATACTCTATATACACATTTATTTATTTGTATTTGTTTGATTAATTTTGGCCAAAAAGGGATCATTTAAATTTCTTACACACACTTGTTATTTCATATGTTGACCAGAGGCACATTCTTGTATTTGTTACCTTCTTGAGACCTTCAAAAAAAATCATCCCTCTTTAGGACCACCCTTTCTAAATACATAAATATGTGTATTTACAACATTAATAATATATACATACTATGCAAAAATATAAAGAACTTGTTGTGAAAAATTAGTCGGAATTGGCCACGAAAAAGGTCACAAATTCACAAAAAAAACGTTGAATTTTGGCAGTCTTATAATAAAAGTCGTCATTTACTCAACGAAAGTCAAAATGTGACAAGAAAAACCATACGGATGCGAAATGTTATGATAATAGTTGGAATTTTACTCGACAGCAGTCACAGTTTTTCACGAAAAGCGTCAAATGTTGGTATTTTAAGGGAAAATTGTCGTTATTTTACTCCACAAATGTCTCAATTTTGTATGGAAACTTTAAAATGTTGGCAATATTTTAATAATAATCAGCACATTTATGACAAACGTCATCTTTTTACTCCAAAAAATTTCATTTTTACAAGTAAACTACAAAAAACTGCAATATTGTGAAGAAAGTTAGAATTTTACATGACAAATGTCACCATTTTGCATGAAAAAGTAATCATTTTACGAGAAAATATTGCAATATTGCAGAAACAGAAAAAAAAATGGGAAATTGTTCCCTATTTAATAAGAAAGAAGTTGATACATTGTGAGAAAAAGACTGCTTTTAGTTATTTTCATTTATTTTTATTTGTTGTTTTTAATTATTTTTTACTATTTACTGCAAGTTCTTACAGTATGTCTTTATATACACGTTTATTTATTTTTATTTGTTCAATTAATTTTGGCCAAAGGAGGATCATTTCAATTTCTTACACACACTTGTTATTTCATATGTTGTATGAGGCACATTCTTGTATTTGTTACCTTCTTGAAACCTCCGGAAGTAGCCTCCCTCTCTAGGACCACCCTTTCTAGATACATAAAGATGTGTATTTACAACATGAATAATATATACATACTATGCAAAAATATAAAGAACTTGTTGTGAAAAATGAGTCAGAAGTGGACAAGAAAAAGGTCACAATTTCACAAAAAAAACTTTGAATTTTGGCAGTATTATAATAAAAGTCGTCTTTTTACTCAACGTAAGTCAACATGTTAAAAGAAAAAATAAACGTCTGCGGAATGTTATGCTAAAAGTTGGAATTGTAGTCGACAAGTCGCAATTTTACAAGAAAATATTAAAATGTTGGCAATACTATAATTCTAATCAGCAAAGTTGTGACAAAAGTCATTATTTTTCTCCAAAAATGTCACTGTTTTACAAGAACAACAGAAAAAGTTGGCAATATGGTTAAAAAAAGAAATAATTTTACACGACAAATGTCACCATTTTGCATTAAAAAGTAATAATTTTACATGAAAAAGTAATCATTTTACGAGAAAATATTGCAATATTACAGAAACATAAAAAAAGAGTAATTGTTCCCAATTTAATAAGAAAGAAGTCGACATATTGTAAGAAAGAGACTGCTTTTATTTATTTTTATTTTTCGTTTGTAATTATTTCTAAATTATTTACTTCAAGTTCTTACAGTATGTCTTTTTATACACATTTATTTTATTTTTATTTTTTAATTAATTTTGGCCAAAGGGGGAGCATTTCAATTTTTTACACACACTTGTTATTTCATATGTTGACCAGAAGCACATTATTGTATGTGTTTCCTTCTTCAGACCTGAGAAAAAAGCCTACCTCTTTAGGACCAGCCTTTCTAGATATATAAAGATGTGTATTTACAACATGAATTATAGATACATACTATGCAAATATTACAAAACAACTTTGAATTTTGGCAGTATTAAAATAAGTCGTCTTTTACTCAACGTAAGTCAAATTTTTACAAGAAAAACCGAACATTTGTGCAATTTTATGATAAAAGTTGGAATTTTACTCAGAAACAGTCGCATTTCTACAAAAAAAGCTTAAAATGTTGGTAATTTAATAAAAAAAGGGTCTTAATTTTACTCCGCAAAAGTCACAATTTTGTAAGAAAACTTTAAAATGTTGGCAATATTAGAATTATGAATGGCAAAGTTATGAAAAAAGTTATAGTTTTATCCAAAAAAAGAACATTTACAAGACAAAAAGTTGGTAAAAATGTGAAAAAAAATCACAATTTTATATGACTAATGTCACCGTTTTTCATTAAAAAGTAATAATAATTTTAGGAGATAATATCACAATATTACAGAAAAAATAAGACAAATTGTTCCCAATTTTTTAAGAAAAAAGTTGACACATTGTGAGAAAAAGACTGTTTTTTTTTCAAATTTGTTGTCTGTAATTGTTTTTTAATGATTTACTTCAAGTTTTTACAGTATGTCTTTGTATAAAAAAATATTTTTTATTTTTTTAATAATTTTGGCCAATTGGGGCGCATTTAAATTTCTAACACACACTTGTTATTTCATATGTTAACCAGAAGGGGAGCACTCCAGATTTTTACAAACACTTTTTATTTCATATGTTGACCAGAGGGGGAGCACTTTTAAAATTTTTTAATAATTTTGGCCAAAGCGGGATCATTTCAATATCTTACACACACTTGTTATTTCATATGTTGACCAGAGGGGGAGCACTCCAGATTTTATACAAACACTTGTTGACCAGAGGGGAGCACTTTTTACATTTTTAAAATAATTTTGGCCAAAGCCGGATGATTTCAAGGTCTTACACATACTTGTTATTACATATGTTGACCGGAAGGGGAGCACCCCGGATTTTTACAAACACTTGTTATTTCATATGTTGACCAGAGGGGAGCACTTTTTACATTTTTAAAATAATTTTGGCCAAAGCCGGATGATTCCAAGGTCTTACACACACTTGTTATTACATATGTTGACCGGAGGGGGAGCACTCCAGATTTTTACAAACACTTGTTATTTCATATGTTAACCAGAAGGGGAGCACTCCAGATTTTTACAAACACTTTTTATTTCATATGTTGACCAGAGGGGAGCACTTTTTAAATTTTTTAATCATTTTGGCCAAAGCGGGATCATTTCAATATCTTACACACACTTGTTATTTCATATGTTGACCAGAGGGGGAGCACTCCAGATTTTTTACAAACACTTGTTGACCAGAGGGCAGCACTTTTTACATTTTTTAAATAATTTTGGCCAAAGCCGGATGATTTCAAGGTCTTACACATACTTGTTATTACATATGTTGACCGGAGGGGGAGCACTCCAGATTTTTACAAACACTTGTTATTTCATATGTTGACCAGAGGGGGAGCACTTTTTACATTTTTTAAATAATTTTGGCCAAAGCCGGATGATTTCAAGGTCTTACACATACTTGTTATTACATATGTTGACCGGAGGGGGAGCACTCCAGATTTTTACAAACACTTGTTATTTCATATGTTGACCAGAGGGGAGCACTTTTTACATTTTTAAAATAATTTTGGCCAAAGCCGGATGATTCCAAGGTCTTACACACACTTGTTATTACATATGTTGACCGGAGGGGGAGCACTCCAGATTTTTACAAACACTTGTTATTTCATATGTTGACCAGAGGGGAGCACTTTTTACATTTTTAAAATATTTTTGGCCAAAGCCGGATGATTTCAAGGTCTTACACACACTTGTTATTACATATGTTGACCAGAGGGGGAGCACTCCAGATTTTTTACAAACACTTGTTATTTCATATGTTGACCAGAGGGGGAGCACTTTTTACATTTTTTTTATAATTTTGAGCAAAGCCGGGTGATTTCAAGGTCTTACACACACTTGTTATTACATATGTTGACCAGAGGGGGAGCACTCCAGATTTTTTACAAACACCTGTTATTTCATATGTTGACCAGAGGGGAGCACTTTTTACATTTTTTAAATAATTTGGGCCAAAGCCGGATGATTTCAAGGTCTTACACATACTTGTTATTACATATGTTGACCAGAGGGGGAGCACTCCAGATTTTTTACAAACACTTGTTATTTCATATGTTGACCAGAGGGGGAGCACTTTTTACATTTTTTAATAATTTTGGCCAAAGCGGGATCATTTCAATGTCTTACACACACTTGTTATTACATATGTTGACCGGAGGGGGAGCACTCCAGATTTTTACAAACACTTGTTATTTCATATGTTGACCAGAGGGGAGCACTTTTTACATTTTTAAAATAATTTTGGCCAAAGCCGGATGATTTCAAGGTCTTACACACACTTGTTATTACATATGTTGACCAGAGGGGGAGCACTCCAGATTTTTTACAAACACTTGTTATTTCATATGTTGACCAGAGGCGGAGCACTTTTTATAATTTTTTAATTAATTTTGGCCAAAGCGGGATGACTTCAATGTCTTACACACACTTGTTATTACATATGTTGACCAGAGGGGGAGCACTCCAGATTTTTTACAAACACTTGTCATTTCATATGTTGACCAGAGGGGGAGCACTTTTGACATTTTTTTAATAATTTTGGCCAAAGTGGGATTATTTCAATGTCTTACACACACTTGTTATTTCATATGTTGACCAGAGGGGGAGCACTTTTTATCACATTTTTTAATAATTTTGGCCGAAGCGGGATCATTTCAATATCTTACACACACTTGTTATTTCATATGTTGACCAGAGGGGGAGCACTTTTAAAAGCGACACACGGTGTATTCGAAAAAATCCGTCCTTTTGGGGACCACCCTCATTTTGATTATTGGGACCATGATTCATGTCATGACTTGCCCACACCTCCTCATATGGAAGATACTTTTCCTTCTTCACGCCTCAAGAAGGGTAGAAATACAAGAACACGCACACACACACACACACACACACACACACACACACACACACACACACACACACACACACACACACACACACATACACACTTAGTTGAGAATGCCGGGAGATGGGGAGACAAGGAAGGTCCGAGGGGAAAATCCTTTCAAATGGTGATTTCTGAGTTATTTCAGACTTGTTGGTCTTGTTTTCCTGTCAGCAGGACTGCAAGAAATTTGGTTTAGTTTTGATTTATTTCGCTCTTCAAAGTCCTGACAAAAAGGTGTGGACAGTTTAAGCACGTACGTCAGTGCCTCTCAATTATTTTCTCTTCCCCAGAGAAGACACCAATTGTTAGATGTCACCCACGTTCTTTGATCTAACAGTCTGAGGTCAGGACTTCTCCGCCCAAACAGGATCCGGCGTCCGAACAGCCAATCTGGGTCATGGCGCCAAATTGTTAGAAACTACACATGTTCTTTGATTGAACAGTAAGAAGCCAAAATGTCTCTGCCCAAACAGGACCCAACATCCAAAGAGCCAATCCGGGTCACGGCACCGATTTTTAGATACTACCTGGTTCTGCCATCGGACAGTCAGAGGCTAGAACTTCTTGCCCAAACAGGAACTGATCTCTGAACAGCCAATCCGGGTCATGGCACCTAATTCTTAGAAACTACACGGTCTTTGATTGAACAGTCAGAGGCCAGAACTTCTTACCCAAACACGACGCGATCTCTGAACAGCCAATCCGTGTCATGGCACCAAATTGTTAGAGGCTACACACGTGCTCTTTTTCTGAACAGTCAGAGGCCAGAACTTCCGCGGCCAAACAGGACCCGATCTCTGAACAGCCAATCCGGGTCACGGCACCGATTTTTAGATACTACCTGGTTCTGCCATCGGACAGTCAGAGGCTAGAACTTCTTGCCCAAACCGGAACTGATCTCTGAACATTCCAATCCGGGTCATGGCACCTAATTCTTAGAAACTACACGTCTTTGATTGAACAGTCAGAGGCCAGAACTTTACCCACCCAAACACGACGCGATCTCTGAACAGCTAATACGGGTCACAACATCAATTGTCAGAGGTCAAAACATCCTCGCTCAAACAAGATCCGACCTCTGAACAGCCAATCCGGGTCACGGCACCGATTGTTAGATACCACCTGGTTCTGCCATCGGACAGTCAGAGGCTAGAACTTCTTGCCCAAACAGGACCCGATCTCTGAACAGCCAATCCGGGTCATGGCACCAAATTGTTAGAGACTACAAATGTTCTTTTTCTGAACTGTCGGAGGCCAGAACTTCCGCGCCCAAACAGGACCCGATCTCTGAACAGCCAATCCGGGTCATGGCACCAAATTGTTAGACTACACGTGTTCTTTTTCTGAACAGTCAGAGGCCAGAACTTCCGCGCCCAAACAGAACCCGATCTCTGAATAGCCAATCCGGGTCATGGCACCAAATTGTTAGAGACTACACCAGTGTTCTTTTTCTGAACAGTCGGAGGCCAGAACTTCCGCGCCCAAACAGGACCCGATCTCTGAACAGCCAATCCAGGTCATGGCACCAAATTGTTAGAGACTACAAATGTTCTTTTTCTGAACAGTCAGAGGCCAGAACTCCCGCGCCCTAACAGGACCTGATCTCTGAACAGCCAATCCGGGTCATGGCACCAAATTGTTAGACTACACACGTGTTCTTTTTCTGAACAGTTGGAGCCCAGAACTTCCGCGCCCAAACAAAACCCGATCTCTGAACAGCCAATCCGGGTCATGGCACCAAATTGTTAGAGACTACAAATGTTCTTTTTCTGAAATGTCAGAGGCCAGAACCTCCGCACCCAAACAGGACCCGATCTCTGAATAGCCAATCCGGGTCATGGCACCAAATTGTTAGAGACTACACACGTGTTCTTTTTCTGAACAGTCAGAGGCCAGAACTTCCGCGCCCAAACAGGACCCGATCTCTGAACAGCCAATCCGGGTCATGGCACCAAATTGTTAGAGACTACAAATGTTCTTTTTCTGAACTGTCAGAGGCCAGAACTTCCGCGCCCAAACAGGACCCGATCTCTGAACAGCCAATCCGGGTCATGGCACAAAATTGTTAGAGACTACAAATATTCTTTTTCTGAACTGTCAGAGGCCAGAACTTCCGCGCCCAAACAGGACCCGATCTCTGAACAGCCAATCCAGGTCAAGACACCAATTGTCAGAGATAAGAACATCCTCACTCAAACTAAACCGGACCTTTGAACAGCCGACACGGTCACGGCACCAATTCTTTAGAAACCACCCGCGTTCTTCGATCGAACAGTCAGAGGTCGGAACGTCCTCGCCCAAACAGGACCCGACCTCTGGTGTTGTTCCGACTTTGTTTTTGTCTATCCATTTTATTACCCCTTGTCCCGTTCAGGGTGGCGGGGGTTTCTGAAGCCTATCTCAGCGGGGTACACCCTGTCCCCAATTCATCAGTGTCTTAGGACGTCAGGACCTCATTCAACAAGTTCTCAACGTTGTCTCAAGGTCTTGTGCCTGCTGGGGTAGAATGGCCGGCGCCACCTCCGAAGGGATGATTTACGGGCGTTACGCCGGCTTTCTTTGTTCAGAAGCACTCAGGATCCGCGATAAGGCGGCGGACAAAGGCCCGATCGGAGCGGCGATTGGACTCGCACGGTTCCAAATCTCCTCAGCGGCTGTAATTCTGCCGGCGAGCCGCTACTAGATGATGTTATTGCCCACGGTTCAGGACCGGGCCAGATAAGAGAAATAGGTTTCTTTAAGCCCCGCACGGGCTTAACCTGTGACTCTGTAGCCTGGCACGCTCGCGACGGCTTCCAGTGATCGTGTCGGTGTGGATTTATGCAAATCTACGCGAGATCTGGCGCTTCAAAAGACTCTCCCGAGTGGGAGCTTTTTGCAATATTGATTTTTTTTTTTTGGTACAGTTTTCTCTTCATAATATCTGCTCGGAGAAACATCAAGTGGAGGAGTTCAAGTACGTAGGAGTCTTGTTCACGAGTGGGGGAAGAGTGGATCGTGGGATCGGTGCGGCGTCTTCAGTAATACGGACGTTGTACCGATCCGTTGTGGTGAAGAAGGAGCTGAGCCGGAAGGCAAAGCTCTCAATTTACCGGTCGATCTACGTTCCCATCTTCACCTATGGTCATGAGCTTTGGGTTTTGACCGAAAGGATGAGATCACGGGTACAAGCGGCCGAAATGAGTTCGGGTCTCTCCCTTAGAGATAGGGTGAGAAGCTCTGCCATCCGGGAGGAACTCAAAGTAAAGCCGCTGCTCCTCCACATGGAGAGGAGCCAGATGAGGTGGTTCGGGTATCTGGTCAGGATGCCACCCGAACGCCTCCCGAGGGAGGTGTTTAGGGCACGTCCAACCGGTAGGAGGCCACGGGGAAGACCCAGGACACGTTGGGAAGACTATGTCTCCCGGCTGGCCTGGGAACGCCTCGGGATCCCCCGGGAAGAGCTAGACGAAGTGGCCGGGGAGAGGGAAGTCTGGGGTTTCCCTGCTTAGGCTGCTGCCCCCGCGACCCGACCTCGGATAAGCGGAAGAAGATGGATGGATGGAGAAACATCGGTTCAGTCCTGTTGCATAAAGCCATAGCGGACGTATTCAGTGGATCGGCACGGGTCGAACCTCAACACTTTCTGATTTCTTCCACCGACCTAAAAATAAACACGGCGGCGCGTCGTTTTAAAAAATCCACCTCCCAAACGCCAGTTTTAGTCGGCATCAAAAGCACGAGAAGGCGGGAATGGATCGATTTTATACACAAACCCCGTTTCCGTATGAGTTGGGAAATTGTGTTAGATGTAAATATAAACAGAATACAATGATTTGCGAATCATTTTCAACCCATATTTAGTTGAATATGCTACAAAGACAACATATTTGTGAAGTCTATTTATATAGCGCTTTTTCTCTAGTGACTCAAAGCGCTTTACATTCGGCCATGCTGAGCAGAGTCCAGGTGATACTTCAGGGGTCGGGAACCTTTTTGGCTGAGAGAGCCAAAAAGCCAAATATTTTAAAATGTATTTCCGTAAGAGCCGTAAAATATTTTTTAAACACTGAACACAACTAAAAATGTGCAGTTTTAAGTAAGACCAACATTTCTAGAGTATAATAGGTCTCTTAGACTTTGTAATAACATTGTTATTCTAAAGCTAACTGTGGAGGCGGCGTGGCCCGCGGGCCTGCAGCGAAGCGGGGTGTGGCAGGACCGGCCTCTAAATCAGCGACAGGTGCGTAGAAGGCCCACCTGGGCCTTTTTATCTAATCACCTGTCGCTATGTTATAAGCAGCAGCCAGGAGGAAAGACGGGGTTGGAGCCGGAGCCAGAGCGCGAGCGAGAACGAAAGAGAAAAAGAAGTGAAGTGAATTATATTTATATAGCGCTTTTTCTCTAGTGACTCAAAGCGCTTTACATTCGGCCATGATGAGCAGAGTCCAGGTGATACTTCAGGGGTCGGGAACCTTTTTGGCTGAGAGAGCCAAAAAGCCAAATATTAAAAAATATAATTCCGTAAGAGCCATATAATATTTTTTAAACACTTAACACAACTAAAAGTGTGCCTTTTTAAGTAAGACCAACATTTCTAGAGTATAATAGGTCTCTTAGTCTTTGTAATAACATTGTTATTCTGAAGCTAACTGTGGAGGCGGCGTGGCCTGCGGGCCTGCAGCGAAGCAGGACCGGCCTCGAAATCAGCGACAGGTGCATAGAAGGCCCACCTGGGCCTTTTTATCTAATCACCTGTCGCTATGTTATAAGCAGCAGCCAGGAGGAAAGACGGGGTTGGAGCCGGAGCCAGAGCGCGAGCGAGAACGAAAGAGAAAAACAAGTGAAGTGAATTATATTTATACAGCGCTTTTTCTCTAGTGACTCAAAGCGCTTTACATAGTGAAACCCAATATCTAATTTTTACATTTAAAGCAGTGTGGGTGGCACTGGGAGCAGGTGGGTAAAAGTGTCATGCCCAAGGACACAACGGCAGGGACTAGGATGGCGGAAGCGGGAATCGAACCTGCAACCCTCAAGTTGCTGACACGGCCGCTCTACCAACCGAGCTATGCCGCCCCGTCAGACTATCAGTTTGATGTTCAAACTGATAGTTTTAACTTTAGAATTTGATGCCAGCAAAACGTGACAAAGAAGTTGGGAAAGGTGGCAATAAATACTGATAAAGTTGAGGCATGCTCATCAAACACTTATTTGGAACATCCCACAGGTGTGCAGGCTCATTGGGAACAGGTGGGTGCCATGATTGGGTATAAAAACAGCTTCCCGAAAAATGCTCAGTCTTTCACAAGAAAGGATGTAGTAAATTGTCAAAATGTAAATAGTCAAACAGTTTAAGAACGTTTCTCAAAGTGCGATTGCGAGAAATTTAGGGATTTCAACATCTACGCTCCATAATATCATCAAAAGTTTCAGAGAATCTGGAGAAATCACCTCGGAAACCAGCATTGAATGACCGTGACCTTCCATCCCTTGGACGGCACTGTATCAAAAACTGACATCAATCTCTAAAGGATATCACCACATGGGCTCAGGAACACATTAAAAATCCACTATCTGTTGTGATCCGCTGCCCGGATCATATTATGTTTAGGTTTTTGAGTCTTTTTGTATGTTGGTATTTGACTTCTTTGGTTCCTGGTTTCACTTCCTTGTTTGTTTTGTCACCGTGGTTACGTATTAGTTTTACCTGCCACTTGTTCAGGACGCACACCTGTTTTGTAATTACTGTCTCTATTTAAGCCTGCCTTCTTCGTTCATTCTGTCTGGCTGTGAAGTTTGTGTTTCACACGAGTAACGCCTTTTGTTCCCCAGTTCTGGACTTGCTAGCTTCCGCGCTAGGCCTTGTTATTCCTCTAGCTCCCATGCTAGCTCTTTTGTTTTGTGCTATGAGTAAGTTTTTCTTTTTTCATAGTCTGGTGGCGACTTATCCAGGGTGTACCCCGCCTTCCGCCCGATTGCAGCTGAGATAGCCGTCAGCGCCCCCCGTGACCCCAAAAGGGAATAAGCGGTAGTAAATGGATGGATGGATGTTTTATTCTTAAAAAAAACATTTACTTTTACCTTCACGCTGTGTCCGAGCCCGACTGCATCCTTGAGAGAACGACCCCGCATCAAAATGCGACCCACACGCTACACTTTCACTAAATAAAGTTTGTCGCTACATCTGTAAGTGCAAGTTAAAGCTCTACTATGCAAAGCAAAAGCCATTTATCAACAACATCCAGAAACGCCGCCGGCTTCTCTGGGCTCGAGGTCATCTAAGATGGACTGAAGCAAAATGGAAAAGTGTTCTGTGGTCTGACGAGTCCACATTTCAAATTGTTTTTGGAAATATTCGACATCGTGTCATCCGGACCAAAGGGGAAGCGAACCATCCAGACTGTTGAAAAGCCAGCATGTGTGATGGTATGGGGGTGCATTAGTGCCCAAGGCATGGGTAACTTACACATCTGTGAAGGCACCATTAATGCTGAAAGGTACATACAGGTTTTGGAACAACATATGCTGCCATCTAAGCGCAGTCTTTTTCATGGACGCCCCTGCTTATTTCAGCATGACAATGCCAAGCCACATTCAGCACGTGTTACAACAGCGTGGCTTCGTGAAAAAAAAAGAGTGTGGGTACTTTCCTGGCCCGCCTGCAGTCCAGACCTGTCTCCCATGGAAAATGTGTGAAGCGTAAAATAGGACAGCGGAGACCCCGGACTGTTGAAGGACTGAAGCTCTACATAAAACAAGAATGAGAAAGAATTCCACTTTCAAAGCTTCAAAAATTAGTTTCCTCAGTTCCCAAACGTTTATTGAGTGTTGTTAAAAGAAAAGGTGATGTAACACAGTGGTGAACATGCCCTTTCCCAACTACCTTGGCACGTGTTGCAGCCATGAAATTCTATGTTAATCATCATTTGCAAAAAAAAACAAATAAAGTTTGAGTTTGAACATCAAATATGTTGTCTTTGTAGCATATTCAACTGAATATGGGTTGAAAATGATTTGCAAATCATTGTATTCTGTTTATATTTACATCTAACACAATTTCCCAACTCATATGGAAACGGGGTTTGTAGTTCTGCCATAGCTGATATATATCATTTGTTACACAAGGGACAAGCTGTAGAAAATGGATGGATGATCCCCATTTTGTTCCAAACAAAAATATATATATATACAGTCTATAATAGTTTATACCATAGGGGCGGTACAGATCGGTTGGTGGAGTGGCCGCGCCAGCAACTTGAGGGTTCCGGGTTTGATCCCTAGTCACTGCCGTCGTGTCCTTGGGCAAGGCACTTTACCCACCTGCTCTCGATTTAAACGCAACATAGATATTGGGTTTCACTATGTAAAAGCGCTTTGGGGCACTAGAGAAAAGCGCTATATAAATATAATTCACTTCATTCACTATACCACTGGTGTGTAGGTCGATACTGGAATAGCCGTACCACTGATACCAGATACACTATATTGCCAAAATTATTTGGCGGCCCATGCAAATGATGAGAATCAGGTGTACTAATCACTTATCAAATCAAGCACATAGGCATGGAGACTGTTTATACAAATATTTGTAAAAGAATGGGCCGCTTTCAGTTATTTCCAGCATGGATCTGTCATAGGATGGCACCTGTGCAACAAATTCAGTCGTGAAATTTCCCCCCTCCTAAATATTCCAAAGTCAACTTTATTATAAGAAAAGTGAAGAGTTTGGGAACAACAGCAACTCAGCCGCCAAGTGGTAGATCACATGAACTGACAGGAGTGGGGGTGACGGATGCTGAAGCGCATAGTGCAAAGACTTTTTGCACAGTCGGTCGCTTCAGAGCTCCAAACTTCATGTGAACTTCCAATTAGCCCACGTACAGTACGCAGAGAGCTTCATGGAATGGGTCATTTTTTTTGTTTTGTTTTGGGTTTTGTTGTCATGAAAAAGGGAGTTTTTCTGGGTCGGTGCACTAATTGTAAGTGTATCTTATGTTTTTTATTTTGATTTGATAAAAAATATTTTTAAAAAAAATAAATAAATAAGAAAAATTCTTCTGCGGCCCGGTACCAATCGAGCCGCGGTCCGGTGGTTGGGGACCACTGCTTTAGGATACCAAAAATTTTCGGACAATTCCTTGGGACGGCCCAATACTTTTGGCAATATAGTCTATCTATGTTCTAATGTCAGTTTTCATATCAAAATATCAATACTTTCGTTACTTTGGATATTTGGGAAAAAATACCATAAATTCCGGACTATAATCTGTCTTTTTTGTTTCCCTACGCTTTAAGCGTGCGGTTTATAAAACGGTGCAGGTAATTTAGACTTAGACACACTTTATTGATCCCCAAGGAAAGCTGCTCCACACAGAAGCTTATTTACATTTTTTAATTTTTTGTTTTATTTATTTAATGTATTATTGTATATTATTATTATTTAGTTTAAATTAATTATGGATTTTTTGGGCTGGCGACCATGGAGCGAATAGTTTGCATTAAACACTAGCAAAGACACTTAAATGCTGTGTTATTGTTTGCCCTATGGCTTCATCTTTTGGGCAAAGTTTGTTCAGTGAATTGTTAAAGCGTTTAACCGGAAGTATAAATGCCGTTCCGTCTTCTGGCCATCCATAGCGTTCTTACTCGCTCGGATTAATCCATTCATTGCTCCGAGCAACGTTTTTTTTTAAGTTTTACTATATAACCAACATTTAAGTTATGTAAGCAAATAATGTATAGTGATTACAGTAAAAAACTTGTTTTTTTCCTACGCTTTTAGTCTGCGGCTTTTAAAACGGTGCAGGTAATTTAGATTTAGACTAACTTTATTGATCCCCAAGGAAAACTGCTCCACACAGAAGCTCAGTTAAATTTTTTTTTTGTTTATATTATTTATTTAGTGTATAATTGTATATTATTTAATTTTATTTGTTATTAATTTATGGATTTTTTTTGGCTGGCGACCATGGAGCGAATATTTTGAATTAAACACTAGCAAAGACATTTAAATGCTGTGTTATTGTTTGCCCTATTTCGCCATTTTTTGGGCAAGTTTGCTCAGTGAATTGTTAAAGCGTTGAACCGGAAGTAGAAATGCCGTTCCGTCTTCTGGCCGTCCACAGCGTTTCTACACGCTCGGATTAATCCATTCATCGCTCCGAGCGACGTTTTTTTTATAAGTTTTACTATGTAACCAACATTTAAGTTATGTTAGCAAATAATGTATAGTGATTACAGTAAAAAACTTTTTTTTTTTCCTACGCTTTGAACTCTGCGGCTTATAAAACGGTGCAGGTAATTTAGATTTAGACTAACTTTATTGATCCCCAAGGAAAACTGCTCCACACAGAAGCTCAGTTACATTTTTTTTTTGTATTATTTATCTAGTGTATAATTGTATATTATTTAATTTTATTTGTTATTAATTTATGGATTTTTTTTGGCTGGCGACCATGGAGCGAATATTTTGAATTAAACACTAGCAAAGACACTTAAATGCTGTGTTATTGTTCGCCCTATTTCGCCATTTTTTGGGCAAGTTTGCTCAGTGAATTGTTAAAGCGTTGAACCGGAAGTAGAAATGCCGTTTCGTCTTCTGGTCGTCCATAGCGTTTTTACCCGCTCGGATTAATCCATTCATCGCTGCGAGCAACGTTTTTTTAAAGTTTTACAATATAACCAACATTTAAGTTTTGTAAGCAAATAATGTATAGTGATTACAGTAAAAAACTTGTTTTTTCCCTACGCTTTTACCCTGCGGCTTTTAAAACGGTGCAGGTAATTTAGATTTAGACAAACTTTATTGATCCCCAAGGAAAGCTGCTCCACACAGAAGCTTATTTACATTTTTTTTTATTATTGTTTCATTTATTTAATGTATTATTGTATATTATTTTATTGTATTTTTTTATTAATTATGTTTTTTTCTTTGCGAATATTTTGAATTAAACACTAGCAAAGACACTTAAATGCTGTGTTATTGTTTGCCCTATTTCGCCATTTTATTGGGCAAGTTTGCTCAGTGAATTGTTAAAGCGTTAAACCGGAAGTAGAAATGCCGTTCCGTCTTCTGGCCGTCCATAGCGTTTCTACTCGCTCGGATTAATCCATTCATTGCTCCTAGCAACGTTTTTTAAAGTTTTACCATTTAACCAACATTTAAGTTATGTAAGCAATTAATGTATAGTGATTACAATAAAAAAATAGTTTTTTCCCTACGCTTTTACTCTGCGGCTTATAAAACGGTGCAGGTAATTTAGATTTAGACAAACTTTATTGATCCCAAGATAAACTGCTCCACACAGAAGCTCAGTTAATTTTTTTTTTTCTATTATTTATTTATTGTATAATTGTATATTACTTAATTTTATGTGTTATTAATTTATGGATTTTTTTTGGCTGGCGACCATGGGGAGCGAATATTTTGAATCAAACACGAGCAAAGACACTTAAAGAGTGTGTTATTGTTTGCAAACTATGGCGCCTTCTTCTGGGCGAGTTTGCAAACGTCTTCTTCTGTTTAAAGCTTTCAATCGGAAGTAGAAATGCCGTTCCGTCTATTGGCCATCCATAGCGTTGCTACTCGCTCGGATTAATCCATTCATTGCTCCGAGGAACGTTTTTAAAGTTTTACCATTTAACCAACATCAAAGTTATGTAAGCAATTAATGTATAGTGATTACAGTAAAAAACGTGTTTTTTCCCTACGCTTTTACTCTGCGGCTTATAAAACGGTGCCGGTAATTTAGATTTAGACTAACTTTATTGATCCCCAAGGAAAACTGCTCCACACAGAAGCTCAGTTACATTTTGTTTTAATTTTTGTTTTATTTATTTAATGTATAATTGTATATTATTTTATTTCATTTTTTAATTAATAATGGATTTTTCTTCGTAGACGGCCATGAAGCAAATATTTTGAATTAAACACTAGCAAGGACACTTAAATGGTGTGTTATTGTTTGCCCTATTTTGCCATTTTTGGGAAAGTTTGCTCAGTGAATTGTTAAAGCGTTAAACCAGATGTAAAAATGCCGTTCCGTCTTCTGGCCGTCCGTAGCATTTCTACTTGCTCAGATTAATCCATTCATCGCTCCGAGCAACGTTTTTTATAAAGTTTTACTATGCAACCAACATTTAAGTTTTGTAAGCAAATAATGTATAGTGATTACAGTAAAAAACTTGTTTTTTCCCTACGCTTTTACTCTGCGGCTTATAAAACGGTGCAGGTAATTTAGACTTAGACAAACTTTATTGATCCCCAAGGAAAACTGCTCCACACAGAAGCTCAGTTACATTTTTTTTTGTATTATTTATTTGGTGTATAATTGTATATTATTTAATTTGATTTGTTATTAAATTATGGATTTTTTTGGGCTGGCGACCATGAAGCGAATAGTTTGCATTAAACACTAGCAAAGACACTTAAATGCTGTGTTATTGTTTGCCCTATTTCGCCATTTTTTGGGGCAAGTTTGCTCAGTGAATTGTTGAACCGGAAGTAGAAATGCCGTTCCGTCTTCTGGCCGTCCATAGCGTTGCTACTCGCTCGGATTAATCCATTCATCGCTCCGAGCAACGTTTTTTTTTTAAGTTTTACTATACAACCAACATTTAAGTTATGTAAGCAAATAATGTATAGTGATCACAGTAAAAAACCTGTTTTTTCCCTACGCTTTTACTCTGCGGCTTATAAAACGGTGCAGGTAATTTAGATTTAGACAAACTTTATTGATCCCCAAGGAAAACTGCTCTACACAGAAGCTCAGTTACATTTTTTTTGTATTATTTATTTAGTGTATAATTGTATATTATTTAATTTTATTTGTTATTAATTTATAGATTTTTCTTGGCTGGCGACCATGGGGAGCGAATATTTTGAATCAAACACGAGCAAAGACACTTAAATGCTGTGTTATTGTTTGCCCTATGACGCCTTCTTCTGGGCGGGGCGAGTTTGCAAATGTCTTCTTCTGCTTAAAGCCTTCAACCGGAAGTAGAAATGCCGTTCCGGCTTCTAGCCGTCCATAGCGTTTATACTCGCTCGCATTAATCCATTCATCGCTCCGAGCAACATTTTTTAAAGTTTTAGAATTCAACAAACATTAAAATTATGTAAGCAATTAATGTATAGTAATTACAGTAAAAGCCTTTTTTTTTTCCTACATTTTGAACTGTGCGGCTAATATATGGATTTTTATTTGCTGATGACCATTATGGATATGGTTTACAAAAACAAACAACCAAACATACTGAATAGGTTTTATTATTTGTGCTCCGGCGCCATCTTTTGGACAAGTTCACTCACTGCAGGTGCTACATTGCCCTTCCGTTTCGGCTGAGCCTTGAACCGGAAGTAGAACTGCTGTTCAGTCTCCTAGCCGTCCATAGTGTTTCTACTCCTTTTTTCATCACGCTGAGCAACATTTGTAAGTTTTTTAAATATAACTAAAACAATTCTTACTTATTAAAGCGTCCCATGTGTGAGGCCTGTAGGAGTGTAGTGACGATGACTTGAAAAGTGGAGCCTTAATTTAGAGCGTTTTATTTTGTTTTTTTTGTCTGCATTAAAACTAGCCTGTTTGCCAACCAAGTGTTTGAGCCGGTGTTGAGGTGGAGCAAAAAGGTGAGTTTGTGTGGAGGGATTTGAGTAGAAACAGCGCAAAAAAAGGTTTCTGGACGGAAGGAGAGTTTGAATGTTGGCTATTTCCAAAATGTCCTTCAGAGACTAATTAGTTTATTGATTATTATGTTCCTTCACTAACGGTGGAAGCAACACGACGTGAATTCCGGGTGAGAAAACAAGGTTCCCACTCAGTTTCTGGCGGTTTAATTACCATCGACGAAGCGCTCGTGGGAATAATTCACTATTGAGCGAGCAGCACGCCTCCTTTTCCGGAAATTGCCGTCATTTCGTCCAACTTATCGCAGGGATGTCCTAAGTTTTTCCACCGAGGGCCACGGACTGAAAAAGACAGTTTGATATTTTCCATTTTCAAAATGGATATGTCTTAAGGCAGTTTGAAACACACTTAAATAAATAACCAAAAATAGCCAACTTGCTCAATTTACCTTTAACTCTGTTATTATTAATAATTAATGATATGAAAAAAAAGAAGAATATTTTTGAAAAAAAAAATGAATTATTTAAGTGTAAACATAACACTTATAATTTTCTCAAAAAGGTTCATTAAACCTTCCTGTTATTTTATTATTTTTTTTGTAATCAGACCATATTTTCGGTGTATTAGATGGAATCTTTACCAGGTAAAACAAGGCCAAAAAAAAAAAAAAAACACACGCAAAAAAACCGTATAAATCCAGCACTGTTGTTGTTATCTTTTTTATTTATTTTTTAAAATTATTTTTAGAATGTAAAAAAAAAAAAAAAAAATTCTGCGGCCCTCAAATGGCCCCCGGGCCGCACTTAGGACAACTTTGCACTAAATCCACGGCTGCGGCTAGTTCTTGTCACGTTAAATCTCCATTTTGAGCTAAAGTGGCGCCAAGTTTGAGGACAAATTCTTTCCTTTAAAGTTATCTTATTTCAAATTGTTATTTTTTTTCATTTGTTTTTTTTAATAGTAGCTGTTGTGAAATATTACAACATTATTAACGGCTCCAATGACTTCATATCAAATGTTCCATATTGACATTTGCTGGGGGTTGAGGAAGGGGGTTATATTGCATATTGCAAGACCTGGGTGTTCTATGACACACTCGTAAAACAGAAAAAAAAACATCTTTATGTAGACAGATTGATCTTAAGTTAATTTATGGATTCAAGTGGCAGGAAAATAAAATCATACAAGATCTGTTTTTTTGTATGACTAAGATTAAACTTGACGGGAGCCCTAAATGTGAACAAAAAACGTATAATTTGCTCAAAAAGGTGCATGAAGTCTTCTTATTCATATACTATTAGATGGAATATTTACATGGTAAAAATACAACAAAACACACACAAAAAAAGGTATAAATCTAGCACTGTTTTGGAATAAAGTTAGGACACCCTGAGGCATCATCAGAAAAAAAAAAATCTTTTTTTTAATGTATGTTTTAAAAGTATTTTTAGAATGTAAAAAAAATAGCTGTTGTGAAATATTACAACATTATTAACGGCTCCAATTACTTCATATCAAATGTTCCATATTGACATTTGCTGGGGGTTGAGGAGGGGGTTATATTGCATATTGCAAGACCTGGGTGTTCTATGACACACTCGTAAAACAGCAAAAAAAAAAAACATCTTTATGTAGACGGATTGATTTTAAGTTAATTTATAGATTCAAGTGGCAGGAAAATAAAATCATACAAGATCTGTTTTTTTGTATGACTAAGACCAAACTTGACGGGAGCCCTAAATGTAAACAAAAAACTTATAATTTGCTCAAAAAGGTGCATAACGTCTTCTTATTCATATACTATTAGATGGGATATTTAAGTGGTAAAAAACCAACAAAACACCCACAAAAAAAAGGTATAAATCTAGCACTGTTTTGGAATAAAGTTAGGACACCCCTGAGGCATCATCAGAACAAAAATATTCTTTTTTTTTAATGTATTTTTTAAAAGTATTTTTAGAATGTAAAAAAAATAGCTGTTGTGAAATATTACAACATTATTCACGGCTCCAATTACTTCATATCAAATGTTCCATATTGACATTTGCTGGGGTACAGGGGGTTGAGGAGGGGGTTATGTTGCATATTGCAAGACCTGGGTCTTCTATGACACACTCGTAAAACAGCAAAAAAAAAACATCTTTATGTAGACAGATTGATCTTAATTTAATTTATAGATTCAAGTGGCAGGAAAATAAAATCATACAAGATCTGTTTTTTTGTATGACTAAGATTAAACTTGACAGGAGCCCTAAATGTAAACAAAAAACTTATAATTTGGTGTATAAAGTCTTCTTAATCATATACTTTTTTTTTTTGTAATCTGACCACATTTTCGGTGTATTAGATGGAATATTTACATGGTAACAATACAACAAAACACACACAAAAAAAGGTATAAATCTAGCACTGTTTTGGAATAAAGTTAGGACACCCTGAGGCATCATCAGAACAAAAATGTTATTTTTTTTAATGTATTTTTTAAAAGTATTTTTAGAATGTAAAAAAAAATAAAATTAAAAGAAGGTTGCGGCCCTTAAATGGCCCCCGGGCCGCACTTAAGACGACTTTGCACTAAATCCACGGCTGCGGCTACTTCCTGTCACATTAAATCTCCATTTTGAGCTAAAGTGGCGCCAAATTTGAGGACAAATTCTTTCCTTTAAAGTTATCTTATTTCAAATTGTTATTTTTTTTTCATTTGTTTTTTAATAGTATTTTTAGAATGTAAAAAAAAAAAAATAGCTGTTGTGAAATATTACAACATTATTAACGGCTCCAATGACTTCATATCAAATGTTCCATATTGACATTTGCTGGGGGTTGAGGAGGGGGTTATATTGCATATTGCAAGACCTGGGTGTTCTATGACACACTCGTAAAACAGCAAAAAAAAACATCTTTATGTAGACAGATTGATCTTAAGTTAATTTATAGATTCAAGTGGCAGGAAAATAAAATCATACAAGATCTGTTTTTTTGTATGACTAAGACCAAACTTGACGGGAGCCCTAAATGTAAACAAAAAACTTATAATTTGCTCAAAAAGGTGCATGAAGTCTTCTTATTCATATACTTTTTTTTTTTTTGTAATCTGACCACATTTTCGGTGTATTAGATGGAATATTTACATGGTAAAAATACAACAAAACACACACAAAAAAAGGTATAAATCTAGCACTGTTTTGGAATAAAGTTAGGACACCCTGAGGCATCATCAGAAAAAAAAAATATTTTTTTTAATGTATGTTTTAAAAGTATTTTTAGAATGTAAAAAAAAATAGCTGTTGTGAAATATTACAACATTATTAACGGCTCCAATTACTTCATATCAAATGTTCCATATTGACATTTGCTGGGGTACAGGGGGTTGAGGAAGGGGGTTATATTGCATATTGCAAGACCTGGGTGTTCTATGACACACTCGTAAAACAGAAAAAAATAACCATCTTCATGTAGACGGATTGATCTTAAGTTAATTTATGGATTAAAGTGGCAGGAAAATAAAATCATTAAAGATCTGTTTTTTTGTATGACTAAGATTAAACTTGACGGGAGCCCTAAATGTAAACAAAAAACGTATAATTTGCTCAAAAAGGTGCATGAAGTCTTCTTATTCATATACTATTAGATGGAATATTTAAGTGGTAAAAAAACCAACAAAACACACACAAAAAAAGGTATAAATCTAGCACTGTTTTGGAATAAAGTTAGGACACCCCTGAGGCAAAAATGTTGTTTTTTTAAATGTATTTTTTAAAAGTATTTTTAGAATGTAAAAAAAAAATAGCTGTTGTGAAATATTACAACATTATTAAGGGCTCCAATTACTTCATATCAAATGTTCCATATTGACATTTGCTGGGGGTTGAGGAGGGGTTATATTGCATATTGCAAGACCTGGGTGTTCTATGACACACTCGTAAAATATAAAAAAAAACACATCTTTATGTAGACAGATTGATCTTAAGTTGATTTATAGATTCAAGTTGCAGGAAAATAAAATCATGCAAGATCTGTTTTTGCGGCTAGTTCTTGTCACGTTAAATCTCCATTTTGAGCAAAAGTGGCGCCGAGTTCGAGGACAAAAAACCTTCTGCTGGTGTCAGTCTTACGCGGGCGTGCGTCACGTTTTGCCGCATCGTGCAATCATGACGCCATGTCTTGCCGCGCTGGAGATGACAGATTGTGTTGATAACACAGCGAGGCACGTTGTTGCAACACACTTTTGTTTGAAGAGTGTCGTGCCTGTGTGTGTGTGTGTGTGTGTGTGTGTGTGTTCTAGTATTTCTACCCTTCCTGAGACATGAAGAAGGAAAAGTATCTTCCATATGAGGAGGCGTGAAGAAGTGATGATATAAACCATGGTCCCAATCACAGTGCTCCCCTCTCGTCAACATATGAAATAACAAGTGGGTGTAGAAACCTGAAGTGCTCCCCCTCTGGTCGACAAATGAAATAACAAGTGTGTGTAAAAACCTGAAGTGCTCCCCCTCTGGTCAACATATAAAATAACAAGTGTGTGTAAGAAATTGAAAAGCGTCTCCTTTTGGCCAAAAATTAATAAAAATAAAATGTATATAGAAAATGTACTGTAATAAATTGAAGAAAATAATGAAGGTTAAAAGTAATTATAAAAAATAATAATACTAAAAACAGTCTTTTTTTCTCACAATATGTCAACTTTTTTCTTGTAAAATTGGGAATATTTATCATATTTTTTCTGTTTCTGTAATATTGCAATATTTTCTCGTAAAATTATTACTTTTTCATGGGAAATGGTGACATTTGTAAATTTTTGTGTTGTTCTTAATGAATTGTGACATTTTTCTTGAGTAAAATGATGATTTTTGTTATAATTTTATACAATTTTATAACAATATTACGCTTTTGTTGTAAAACTGCGACGGTTGTCGAGTAAAATTCCAACATTTTTCATAACGTTGCGCAGACGTTTGGTTTTTCTTGTGAAAATTTGACTTGCATTGAAAAAAATTCCAACTTTCATTATAACATTGCACAGATGTTCAGTTTTCGTTGAGTAAAATAACACATTTTATTAAAATAATGCTAAAATTTTAAGTTTTTCTTTGTGCAATTGTGACTTTTTTTGTGGAATTCCAACTCAAGAAGGTAACAAATACAAGAATGTGCCTCTGGTCAACATATGAAACAACAAGTGTGTGTAAAAACCTGAAGTGCTCCCCCTCTGGTCAACATATGAAATAAGTGTGTGTAAGAAATTGAAAAGCGCCCCCTTTTGGCCAAAAATTAATAAAAATAAAATTTATATAGAAAATGTACTGTAATAAATTGAAGAAAATAATGAAGGTTAAAAGTAATTATAAAAAATAATAATACTAAAAACAGTCTTTTTTTTTTTCATAATATGTCAACTTTTTTCTTGTAAAATTGGGAATATTTATCGTATTTTTTCTGTTTCTGTAATATTATAATATTTTTTGGGTGAAATTATTAGATTTTCATTTTTGTGTAGTTCTTACTGAATTGTGACATTTTTCTTGAGTCAAATGATGATTTTTGTTATAATTTTGCCAAGTAAAATTCTAAAGATTATTATAAAATTGCCAACATTATTAAGTTTTCTTATGAAATTGTGACTTTTGTGGAGTAAAATTACGACTCTTTTCATTAAATCGCCAAAATATTACGCTTTTCTTGTAAAACTGCGACGGTTGTCGAGTAAAATTCCAACATTTATCATAACGTTGCACAGACGTTTGGTTTTTCGTGTGAAAATTTGACTTGCATTTAAAAAAATTCCAACTTTTATCACAACATTGCACAAATGTTCAGTTTTCGTTTAGTAAAATGACACATTTTATTATAATACTGCTAAAATTTTAAGTTTTTCTTTGTGCAACTATGACTTTTTTGTGGAATTCCAACTCAAGAAGGTAACAAATACGAGAATGTGCCTCTGGTCAACATATGAAACAACAAGTGTGTGTAAAAATCTGAAGTGCTCCCCCTCTGGTCAACATATGAAAAAAGTGTGTGTAAGAAATTGAAAAGTGCCCCCTTTTGGCCGAAAATTAATAAAAATAAAATGTATATAGAAAATGTACTGTAATAAGTAAATAATGAAGATTAAAAGTAATTATAAAAAATAATAATACTAAAAACAGTCTTTTTTCCTTACAATATGTCAACTTTTTTCTTGTAAAATTGGGAATATTTATCGTATTTTTTTTCTGTTTCTGTAATATAAACAATATTTTTTGGGGTGAAATTATTAGTTTTTCATTTTTGTGTTGTTCTTAATGAATTGTGACATTTTCTGGAGTAAAATGATGATTTTTGTTCTAATTTTGCCAAGTAAAATTCCGTTGATTATTATAATATTGCCAACATTTTTAACTTTTCTTACAACATTGTGACTTTTGTGGAGTAAAAATACGACTCTTTTCATTAAATCGCCAAAATATTACGCTTTTCTTGTAAAACTGCGACGGTTGTCGAGTAAAATTCCAACATTTATCATAACGTTGCGTTTGGTTTTTCTTCTGAAACTTTGACTTGCATTGAGTAAAAGTCCAACTTTTATTATAACATTGCACAAATGTTCAGTTTTTGTTGAGTAAAATGACACATTTTATTATAATACTGCTACAATTTTAAGTTTTTCTTTGTGCAATTGTGACTTTTTTTGTGGAATTCCAACTCATTTTTCACAACAAGCTTTTTTAAATATTTGCATAGTATGTATTTATTATTAATGTTGTAAACACATATTTGTGTATCCAGAAAGGGTGGTAGTAGTGCCTCTGGTCAACATATGAAATAACAAGTGTGTGTAAAAATCTGAAGTGCTCCCCCTATGGTCAACATATGAAATAACAAGTGTGTGTAAGAAATTGAAAAGCGCCTCCTTTTGGCCAAAATTAATAAAAATAAAATGTATATAGAAAATGTACTGTAATAACCTGAAGTAAATAGTGAAGATCAAAAATAATTATAAAAAATAATAATACTAAAAACAGTGTTTTTTCTCACAATATGTCAACTTTTTTCTTGTAAAATTGGGAATATTTATCGTATTTTTTCTGTTTCTGTAATATTGCAATATTTTCTCGTAAAATTATTACTTTTTCATGGGAGATGGTGACATTTGTCAATTTTTGTGTTATTCTTAATGAATTGTGACATTTTCTGGAGTAAAATTATGATTTTTGTTATAATTTTGCCAAGTAAAATTCCGTTGATTATTATTTTATTGCCAACATTTTTAAATTTTCTTACAAAATTGTGATTTTTGTGGAGTAAAATTACGACTCTTTTTATTACATTGCCAAAATATTACGCTTTCTTGTAAAACTGCGACGGTTGTCGAGTAAAATTCCAACATTTATCATAACGTTGCGCAGACGTTTTGTTTTTCTTGTTAAAATTTGACTTGCATTGAAAAAAATTCCAACTTTCATCATAACATTGCACAGATGTTCAGTTTTCGTTGAGTAAAATGACACATTTTATTATAATACTGCTAAAATTTTAAGTTTTTCTTTGTGCAATTATGACTTTTTTGTGGAATTCCAACTCAAGAAGGTAACACATACGAGAATGTGCCTCTGGTCAACATATGAAACAACAAGTGTGTGTAAAAATCTGAAGTGCTCCCCCTATGGTCAACATATGAAATAACAAGTGTGTGTAAGAAATTGAAATGCTCCCCCTTTTGCCAAAATTAATTACAAAAAAATAAATAAATACATTTGTATATAGAAACACTGTAAGAACTTGAAGTAAATAATGAAAAATAATAATAATAATAAAATATTTTAAAGCAGACTTTTTCCTCATATAGACTTCTTTCTTAATACATTTTAACAATTTTCCATATTTTTTTCTGTTTCTGTAATATTGCAATATTTTCTAGCAAAATTATTACTTTTTCATGGAAAATGGTGACATTTGTCGTGTAATTTTCTGACTTTTTTCGTTGTTGTTTTTGTAAAACAGTGAAGTTTTTGGAGTTAAATGATGACTTTGCTGAGTAAAATTCCGATTATTATAATATTGCCAACATTTTAAGCTTTCTCACAAAATTGTGACTTTATGTGGAGTAAAATTATGACATTTTTCATTAAATTGCCAAAATTGAGAGCTTTTCTTGTAAAACTGCGACTGTTGTCGAGTAAAATTCCAACTTTTATCATAAAATCGCACAAATATTCAGTTTTTGTTGAGTACAATGACAACTTTTAATTGTAATACTGCTAAAATTCAAAGTTTTTCTTGTGAAATTGTGACCTTTTTTCTTGTAAAATTCCAACATTTTTTTCACAACAAGCTTTTTTTTTATATTTGCATGGTATGTATTTATTATTAATGTTGTAAATACACATCTTTATATATCTAGAAAGGCTGGTCCTAAAGAGGGATGGATTTTTTTGAAGGTCTCAAGAAGGTAAGAAATACAAGAATGTGCCTCTGGTCAACATATGAAATAACAAGTGTGTGTAAGAAATTGAAATGCTCTCCCTTTGGCCAAAATGAATTACAAAAAAATAAATAAATACATTTGTATGTAGAAACACTGTAAGAACTTGAAGTAAATAATGAAAAAAAAAATAATAAAATAACTTAAAGCAGACTTTTTCCTCATATAGACTTCTTTCTTAATAAATTTTAACAATTTCCCATATTTTTTTCTGTTTCTGTAATATTGCAATATTTCCTCGCAAAATTATTACTTTTTCATGGAAAATGGTGACATTTGTCATACAATATTCTGACTTTTTTCGTTGTTGTTTTTGTAAAACAGTGAAGTTTTTGGAGTAAAATGATGAATTTGCCGAGTAAAATTCCGATTATTATAATATTGCCAAAATTTTAAATTTTCTCACAAAATTGTGACTTTTTGTGGGGTAAAATTACGACTATTTTCATTAAATTGCCAAAATTGAGAGATTTTCTTGTAAAACTGCGACTGTTGTCGAGTAAAATTCCAACTTTATTCATAACATCGCACAAATGTTCAGTTTTTGTTGAGTACAATGACAACTTTTAATTATAATACTGCTAAAATTCAAAGTTTTTCTTGTGAAATTGTGCCATTTTTCTTTTGCATTTCCAACTCATTTTTCACAACAAGCTTTTTTTAAAATTTTGCATAGTATGTATTTATTATTAATGTTGTAAATACACATCTTTATATAACTAGAAATGTTGGGATGTCGCATGGCTGCAGTTGTGTGACCTCAAGTATGCAAAAATCCAGGAGAGCAGAAAGCAGGTAAGATGATTTTAATTTCATCAAAGTAAAAGATATAAACAGAAAGCAGTCTTGCATGGAGATGTTCCCAACATAGGTTTAACTTCGAGCACTGAGGAGTGCTCGAGTGAAACATAAATAGACCTGTTGATTGACCGCAGCTGAGGACCGCTGCCAATCAACGGCGAGTGTGACAAAAACAGTGCTCAGCGGAGTAAACAGGAAGTATGACAAAATAAGAGCACTGAACAGGAAACAAAGTACAAAACACGAAAAACTATCAGAAAGTAAGTGACAGATCGTTACAGGACCTCCCCCTCAAGGAACAGATACCAGATGTTCCCTGGAAAAGAAAAATGGAAAAAAATGTCCACAAAGTAAGGGAGGATGGAAGGAGGATTTGGTGGAAGGTCGCCAAACCTCGTGTCCCCGCAGCCAGCGAGGGAAAGTCAGGTGGCGACGGCGCGTAGAGCGCCGCTGGAACTGGCGGGGCGGGCGGCCACGGAACAGCCACATCATTGGCCGAAAAAGAGACGAGTGCATCCCGCGAGGAGGACGCCCAGGGCACGGCCACATCCGCGGCTGACGTGGAGGCGGGCGCGCTGAAGCAGGCCCGGAGACAGCAGACAAAGCGGCGGGGGCTGCAGCCAAAACAGATACCTCTGCAGGAGGCGGCTGAGGAGCCGATGTTGGTGCCGGCGTGGAAGCGGCAGACGTCATCAACGGCGTGGAAGCGGCAGACGTCATCGGCGGCGTGGAAGCGGCAGACGTCATCGGCGGCGTGGAAGCGGCAGACGTCATCGGCGGCGTGGAAGCGGCAGACGTCATCGGCGGCGTGGAAGCGGCAGACGTCATCGGCGGCGTGGAAGCGGCAGACGTCATCGGCGGCGTGGAAGCGGCAGACGTCATCGGCGGCGTGGAAGCGGCAGACGTCATCGGCGGCGTGGAAGCGGCAGACGTCATCGGCGGCGTGGAAGCGGCAGACGTCATCGGCGGCGTGGAAGCGGCAGACGTCATCGGCGGCGTGAAAGCGGCAGACGTCATCGGCGGCGTGAAAGCGGCAGACGTCATCGGCGGCGTGAAAGCGGCAGACGTCATCGGCGGCGTGAAAGCGGCAGACGTCATCGGCGGCGTGAAAGCGGCAGACGTCATCGGCGGCGTGAAAGCGGCAGACGTCATCGGCGGCGTGAAAGCGGCAGACGTCATCGGCGGCGTGAAAGCGGCAGACGTCATCGGCGGCGTTGAAGCGGCAGGCGTCATCGGAGGCGTGATTGTTGCAGATGTCATCGGCGGCGTGAAAGCGGCAGATGACGCCGGGCGAGGAGCAGCAAATGCTGGCCGAGGAATAGCGGATGCCGGCGGTGACGAAGCCCGGCGTGGTGCTGCTCTTGGCGGCGTTGGGGCTCGGCGTGGAGCCGGCGTTGGGGCTCGGCGTGGAGCCGGCGTTGGGGCTCGGCGTGGAGCCGGCGTTGGGGCTCGGCGTGGAGCCGGCGTTGGGGCTAGGCGAAAGCCCGCCAGGGACGTAGATGTCTCCGTGGAAGGAGACGCTGGCGGGGATGACAGCGGTGTGTGCCTGGCTGCACCGCAGTGTATAGTGGGCCCCCCTCCACTAGGTGGCTGCCAGACACCGTTCACACATGCGGGAAAACGTGCCTGCTCGTCGGAGTCCCCCGGTGCGAAAACCAGGGACGGGCGGGAGGGGACCAGGAGGAGGGACGAAGACACGTCCCGTGCCGAGTCCCAGCAGGAGGACAAAAGCGACCTCACTGTGGGCTCCACTGGAGCTCTCGGCGAACCAAAAAAGAGAGCGGGAGCTGGCAAAAAGAGCAGCCGGGGAGCAGCCGCTGGAAGCTGCGTAGGAGCAGGGAGAAGCAGCTCAGCAGACGACGGGAAGGATGGCGGCGGCGGACGTGCCGGTCGGAGAGCCGCAGTCGGCGACGGAGCCGCAGGAGCTGCGAGACGTGAAGGAGGAGGCGGGCGCGCCGGTCGGTGAGCCGTAGCCGGCAGCGTTGCCGAGAGGAAGGATGGCGGCGGAGGACGCGCCGGTCGGAGAGCCGTAGCCGGTAGCGTTGCCGCGGGAGCCGCGAGGCATGCAGGAAGTGGCGGACGTGCTGGTCGGAGAGCCGTAGCCAGCCGTTGAGCCGAGAGGAAAGATGGCGGCGGGGGACGCGCCGGTCGGAGAGCCGAAGCCGGTGGCGTTGCCGCGGGGAGAGGGTCCGCGTCTGTAGGCTGGGACCGCACAAACCTGGCCTTCAAGTCCTCCAGGAATTGTGCGGTCCAGAACGTCGGCTGAGGATTGCCGACAGGGATTCTCGCGAGGTCACAATTTTCTGGCTCGAAGTTACTGTTGGGATGTCGCATGGCTGCAGTTGTGTGACCTCAAGTATGCAAAAATCCAGGAGAGCAGAAAGCAGGTAAGATGATTTTAATTTCATCAAAGTAAAAGATATAAACAGAAAGCAGTCTTGCATGGAGATGTTCCCAACATAGGTTTAACTTCGAGCACTGAGGAGTGCTCGAGTGAAACATAAATAGACCTGTTGATTGACCGCAGCTGAGGACCGCTGCCAATCAACGGCGAGTGTGACAAAAACAGTGCTCAGCGGAGTAAACAGGAAGTATGACAAAATAAGAGCACTGAACAGGAAACAAAGTACAAAACACGAAAAACTATCAGAAAGTAAGTGACAGATCGTTACAAGAAAGGCTGGTCCTAAAGAGGGATTAATTTTTTTGAAGGTCTCAAGAAGGTAAAAAATACAAGAATGTGCCTCTGGTCAACATATGAAATAACAAGTGTGTGTAAGAAATTGAAATGCTCCCCCTTTGGCCAAAATTTATCCAAAAAATAAAATAAATATGTGTATAGAGACATACTGTAAGAAGGTGAAGTAAATAATTAAATAACAATTACAAACAACAAATTACAAAAATCAAAAATAACTAAAAGCAGTCTTGTTGTCACAATGTGTTGACTTTTTTCTTATCAAATTGGGAACAATTCCTCATATTATTTTCTGTTTCTGTTATATTGCAACAATATTTTCTCGTAAAATGATTCCTTTTGCATGTAAAATTATAATTTTTTAAAGCAAAATGGTGACATTTGTCATAAAAAATTCTGACTTTTTTCACAATATTTCAATTTTTTTGTTGTTCTTGTAAAACAGTGAAGTTTTTCAAGTAAAATTACTTTTGTCATAACTTTGCCGAGTAAAATCCGATTATTATTATAACATTGCCAACATTTTAAAGTTTTCTTATAAAATTGTGACCATTTGTGGAGTAAAATCACGAATCTTTCACAATATTTGTAAAACCCCGACTGTTGTCGAGTAAAATTCCAACTTTTATCATAACATCGCACAATTGTTCGATGTTGGAGTAAAATGATGACTTTGCCGAGTAAAATTCCGATTATTATAATATTGCCAAAATTTGAAGTTTTCTCACAAAATTGTGAATTTTTGTGGGGTAAAATTACGACTCTTTTCATTAAATTGCCAAAATTGAGAGCTTTTCTCGTAAAACTGCGACTGTTGTCGAGTAAAATTCCAACTTTTATCATAACATCGCACAAAAGTTCAGTTTTTGTTGAGTACAATGACAACTTTTAATTATAATACTGCTAAAATTCAAAGTTTTTCTTGTAAAATTGTGACCTTTTTCTTGTGAAATTCCCCAAAATTTTTCACAACAAGCTTTTTTTTTATATTTGCATAGTATGTATTTATTATTAATGTTGTAAATACACATCTTTATATATCTAGAAAGGCTGGTGCTAAAGAAGGATTAATTTTTTTGAAGGTCTCAAGAAGGTAAGAAATACAAGAATGTGCCTCTGGTCAACATATGAAATAACAAGTGTTTGTAAGAAATTGAAATGCTCCCCCTTTGGCCAAAATTAATTACAAAAAAATAAATAAATACATTTGTATATAGAAACACTGTAAGAACTTCAAGTAAATAATGAAAAATAATAATAAAAAAATAACTTAAAGCAGACTTTTTCCTCATATAGACTTCTTTCTTAATAAATTTTAACAATTTCCCATATTTTTTTCTGTTTCTGTAATATTGCAATATTTTCTCGCAAAATTATTACTTTTTCATGGAAAATGGTGACATTTGTCATGTAATATTCTGACTTTTTGTGTTGTTGTTTTTGTAAAACAGTGAAGTTTTTGGAGTAAAATGATGACTTTGCCGAGTAAAATTCCGATTATTATAATATTGCCAACATTTTAAGCTTTCTCACAAAATTGTGACTTTTTGTGGAGTAAAATTATGACATTTTTCATTAAATTGCCAAAATTGAGAGCTTTTCTTGTAAAACTGCGACTGTTGTCGAGTAAAATTCCAACTTTTATCATAAAATCGCACAAATGTTCAGTTTTTGTTGAGTACAATGACAACTTTTAATTGTAATACTGCTAAAATTCAAAGTTTTTCTTTTGAAATTGTGACCTTTTTTCTTGTAAAATTCCAACATTTTTTTCACAACAAGCTTTTTATATTTGCATAGTTTGTATTTATTATTAATGTTGTAAATACACATATTTATATATCTAGAAAGGCTGGTGCTAAAGAAGGATGAATTTTTTCGAAGGTCTCAAGAAAGTAAGAAATACAAGAATGTGTTTCTGGTCAACATATGAAATAACAAGTGTGTGTAAAAAATTGAAATGCTCCCCCTTTGGCCAAAATGTATTACAAAAACATAAATAAATACATTTGTATATAGAGACACTGTAAGAACTTGAAGTAAATAATGAAAAAAAAAAATAATAATAAAATAACTTAAAGCAGACTTTTTCCTCATATAGACTTCTTTCTTAATAAATTGGGAACAATTTTTTCATATTTTTTTCTGTTTCTGTAATATTGCAATATTTTCTCGCACAATTATTACTTTTTCACGAAAAATGGTGACATTTTTCATATAATATTCTTTACTTTTTTTGTTGTTGTTTTTGTAAAACAGTGAAGTTTTTGGAGTAAAATGATGACTTTGCCGAGTAAAATTCCGATTATTATAATATTGCCGAAATTTGAAGTTTTCTCACAAAATTGTGACGTTTTCGGGGTAAAATTACGACTCTTTTCATTAAACTGCCAAAATTGAGAGCTTTTCTTGTAAAACTGCGCCTGTTGTCGAGTAAAATTCCAACTTTTATCATAACATCGCACAAATGTTCAGTTTTTGTTGAGTACAATGACAACTTTGAATTATAATACTGCTAAAATTCAAAGTTTTTCTTGTGAAATTGTGACCTTTTTTCTTGTGAAATCCCAACAAGCTTTTTTTATGTTTGCATAGTATGTATTTATTATTAATGTTGTAAATACACATATTTATATATCTAGAAAGGCTGGTCCTAAAGAGGGATGCATTTTTTTGAAGGTCTCAAGAAGGTAAGAAATACAAGAATGTGCCTCTGGTCAACATATGAAATAACAAGTTTGTGTAAAAAATTGAAATGCTCCCCCTTTGGCCAAAATTAATTACAAAAAAATTAATAAATACATTTGTATATAGAAACACTGTAACAACTTGAAGTAAATAATGAAAAATAATAATAAAAAAATAACTTAAAGCAGACTTTTTCCTAATATAGACTTCTTTCTTGATAAATTTTAATAATTTCTCATATTTTTTTCTGTTTCTGTAATATTGCAATATTTTCTCGCAAAATTATTACTTTTTCATGGAAAATGGGGACATTTGTCATGTAATATTCTGACTTTTTTTGTTGTTGTTTTTGTAAAACAGTGAAGTTTTTGGAGTAAAATTCCGATTATTATAATATTGCCAAAATTTTAAGTTTTCTCACAAAATTGTGACTTTTTGTGGAGTAAAATTACGACCTTTTTCATTAAATTGCCAAAATTGAGAGCTTTTCTTGTAAAACTGCGACTGTTGTCGAGTAATTTTCCAACTTTTATCATAACATCGCACAAATGTTCAGTTTTTGTTGAGTACAATGACAACTTTTAATTATAATACTGCTAAAATTCAAAGTTTTTCTTGTTAAATTGTGACCTTTTTTCTTGTGAAATTCCCAACATTTTTTTCACAACAAGCTTTTTTTATATTTGCATAGTATGTATTTATTATTTTTTCGAAGGTCTCAAGAAGGTAAGAAATACAAAAATGTGTGTGTGTGTGTGTGTGTGTGTGTGTGTGTGTGTGTGTGTGTGTGTGTGTGTGTGTGTGTGTGTGTGTGTGTGTGTGTGTGTGTACATTGGCAACACGGGGGTCATAAAGTGTGCGCCACCCATCACAGATGTTTAATTGCCTTCCAGAGCGAGCGGCCGTAAATTGCGCGCCACATAAAAGACGTCCCCCTGCAACAAAGTAGTGGAGTCCAACAGCTGCTGCAAGTGTTAACTAATACTCTCGCGCGCGCGCATTAATAATACTCTTTGAAATCTGCCATATCCCCCCCCCCCTCTCGTCTTGTTTTGAACGTTCTTAACAAGCGTGAAAGGGAAGTCGACCCCCGTTGACCCCCCGCGCCACCCAGGAATTGTTCTGCTTTTTCCGCGATGACAACATGAAGGGAAAATGCAAGAACATGAACCTCCGAAGGCCCGACGTATCACAAGTGATGCATGGGGTTTTAATGTGATTGTTTTTGCCCCCGAAAAAGACAGACGTATCGGATCAGACGCATGCAAGAAAAGGGGAGCTTGTGTGTGTTATCATGTGCGATACAAGCAGTCAAGTTACTTGTGTGTGATATCATGTGCGATACAGGCAGCCCTGCATTGTGTTTACGTGTGTGTGATCTCAAATGTGATACAGGCATTCCTGCATTGTGTTTACTTGTGTGTGATATAATGTGCGATACAAGCAGTCTTGGGGCATGTTTACTTGTGTGTGATATCATGTGCGATACAAGCAGTTTTGCGGCGTGTTTACTTGTGTCTGATGTTATGTGCGATACAAGCAGTCTTGTGGGGTGTTTACTTGTGTGTGATATCATGTGCGGTACAAGCAGTCTTCGCCGTGTTTACGTGTGTGTGATATCATGTGCGACACAAGCAGTCCTGCAGCGGGATTACTTGTGTGTGATATCATGTGCGATACAGGCAGCCCTGCATTGTGTTTACGTGTGTGTGATCTCAAATGTGATACAGGCATTCCTGCATTGTGTTTACTTGTGTGTGATATAATGTGCGATACAAGCAGTCTTGTGACATGTTTACTTGTGTGTGATATCATGTGCGATACAAGCAGTCCTGCGGGGTGTTTACATGTGTGTGATATCATGTGCGATACAGGCAGCCCTGCATTGTGTTTACTTGTGTGTGATCTCAAATGTGATACAGGCATTCCTGCATTGTGTTTACTTGTGTGTGATATAATGTGCGATACAAGCAGTCTTGGGGCATGTTTACTTGTGTGTGATATCATGTGCGATACAAGCAGTTTTGTGGCGTGTTTACTTGTGTCTGATGTTATGTGCGATACAAGCAGTCTTGTGGGGTGTTTACTTGTGTGTGATATCATGTGCGGTACAAGCAGTCTTCGCCGTGTTTACGTGTGTGTGATATCATGTGCGACACAAGCAGTCCTGCAGCGGGATTACTTGTGTGTGATATCATGTGCGATACAGGCAGCCCTGCATTGTGTTTACGTGTGTGTGATCTCAAATGTGATACAGGCATTCCTGCATTGTGTTTACTTGTGTGTGATCTCAAATGTGATACAGGCATTCCTGCATTGTGTTTACTTGTGTGTGATATCATGTGCGATGCAAGCAGTCTTGTGACATGTTTACTTGTGTGTGATATCATGTGCGATACAAGCAGTCTTGCAGCCTGTTTACTTGTGTCTGATGTCATGTGCGATACAAGCAGTCTTGTGACATGTTTACTTGTGTGTGATATCATGTGCGATACAAGCAGTCTTGCAGCGTGTTTACTTGTGTCTGATGTCATGTGCGATACAAGCAGTCTTGTGACATGTTTACTTGTGTGTGATATCATGTGCGATACAGGCATTCCTGCATTGTGTTTACTTGTGTGTGATATAATGTGCGATACAAGTAGTCTTGCGACATGTTTACTTGTGTGTGATATCATGTGCGATACAAGCAGTCTTGTGGCGTGTTTACTTGTGTCTGAGATCATGTGCGATGCAAGCAGTCCTGCGGCGTGTTTACTCGTGTGTGATATCATGTGCGATACGAGCAGTCCTGCAGTGTGTTTATTTGTGTGTGACGTCATGTGCGATACCAGCAGTCCTACAGCGCGTTTACTTGTTTGTGATTTAATGTGCGATACAGGCAGCCCTGCATTGTGTTTACTTGTGTGTGATCTCAAATGCGATACAGGCATTCCTGCTTTGCGTTTACTTGTGTGTGATATCATGTGCGACGCAAGCAGTCTTGCAGCTTGTTTACTTGTGCCTGATGTCATGTGCGATACAAGAAGTCCTGCGGCGTGATTACTTGTGTGTGATATCATGTGCGATACAGGCAGCCCCGCATTGTGTTTACTTGTGAGTTATTTCAAATGTGATACAGGCATTAATGCATTGTGTTTACTTGTGTGTGATATAATGTGCGATACAAGCAGTATTGCGACATGTTTACTTGTGTGTGATATCATGTGCGATACAAGCAGTCTTCGCCGTGTTTATGTGTGTGTGAAATCATGTGCGATACAAGCAGTCTTACAGAGCAACAAAAGACACTTTACTGCCATCTTTTGGACTTTCAAATGTAATTTCACTTATTGTCCTACTTGTGAAAATTTTTTACTATAAATCAGTTCATTTTTTAAATGTTGCAATAAAAAATAAATGTTTTTATTATTTTTTATATTTATTAACAAACACACAAATACTGACAATTTTTGCAGTTATTTATCATCAAGTACAGGGAATTGGTACCGTATCGGTTCAAACGTGAACAGTACCCATCCCTTTTAGCTTAGCACTATTAAACTTGGCAAATTAAATTGAGTTGATACTGGTGTTAGAATGATATCCAAACGGCGGACATTTAGCTATAAAAAAATCTGGAGAAGCTGCTGATGGTGTGTTTGACGGAAAAGTCCACTTTCCAAGGGAAATGATATCCACATACATTTATTTTGGTGATACGTCTGACCGCATCCAGCTAAAAGTGGGCGGGGCCTACGTCTGGCGTCGTCATCAAGAAATACTCGGACTGGGACTTGGCTCGTTGTAAAAGTTGGCGGGAACAAAAGTTAAATACGATCAGCGTAACCGAATGTGACAAAACCGCATCAGCGATCCATCTCGGGATATTAAACATTTCCAATTGGACTAATACGGTGGCGGAGAGGAGATGGATGATGTCGCTCGGCAGTCAGCAGGGGAAAAAAAAGCTGCTCCTGATTGACAGCCTTTGATGGACGACTTTGTTGAAATGTCCCAAATGAGGACGCTGCATGCTAATGATATCACCTCTTTAGTCAACATGCAAGTCCACTTGTATCGCATCTGTGTGAGCCATGTCCCCGTCCACTGTTGGTATCACATATAGGTTTGATATCAGATGATATTGGTTACATGTAAAACGTGTAAATTGTATGATACAGGAAGTCCTGCAGCGTGTACACTTGTGTCTGATATCATTTGCGATACAGTCAGTTCTACATTGTGTTTACGTGTGGGGGATATCCTATGCGATACAGTCCTGCAATGTGTTTACTTATGTGTGATATCATTTGCGATAAAGTCAGTCATACATTGTGTTTACTTGTGGGGGATATCACATGCGATACAGTCCCGCAATGTGTTTACTTATGTGTGATATCATTTGCGATAAAGTCAGTCACATATTGTGTTTACTTGTGGGGGATATCACATGCGATACAGTCCGGCATTGTGTTTACGTGTGTGTGATATCATCTGCAATAAAGCCAGTCCTACATTGTGTTTACTTGTAGGAGAAATCCCCTGCGATACAGTCCTGCAACGTGTTTACGTGTGTGTGATATCATGTGCGATACGTGTGGTCCTGCAGTGGGTTTACTTTTGGGGGATATCACACGCGATACAGTCCTGCATTGCGTTTACTTATGTGTGATATCATTTGCAAAGAAGTCAGTCATACATTGTGTTTACTTGTGGGAGATATCACATGTGATACAGTCCGGCATTGTGTTTACATGTGTGTGATATCATTTGCGATAAAGTCAGTCCTACATTGTGTTTACTTGTAAGGGAAATCCCCTGCGATACAGTCTTGCAATGTGTTTACCTGTGTATGATATCATGTGTGATACAAGCATTCCTGCAGCGTGTTTACTTGTGTGTGATATCTTGTGGGGGATATCACATGTGATACAGTTTTGCATTGTGTTTACTTATGTGTGATATCATTTGCGATAAAGTCAGTCATACATTGTGTTTACTTGTGGGAGATATCACATGTGATACAGTCCTGCAATGTGTTTACGTGTGTGTGATATCATGCGCGATTCAAGCATTCCTGCAGCGTGTTTACTTGTGTGTGATATCAATTGCGATACGCGTGATCCTGCAGTGGGTTTACTTGTGTGTGATATTACATGTGATGAAGGCAGTCCTGCGTTGTGTTTACTTTTGGGGGATATCACATGCGATAGAGTCCTGCGTTTTGTTTACTTATGTGTGATATCATTTGCGATAAAGTCAGTCCTGCGTTGTGTTTACTTGTGGGGGATATCCCATGCGATACAGTCCTGCATTGTGTTTACGTGTGTGTGATATCATTTGCAATAAAGTCAGTCCTACATTGTGTTTACTTGTAGGGCAAAGCCCCTGCGATACAGTCCTGCAATGTGTTTACGTGTGTGTGATATCATGTGTGATACAAGCATTCCTGCAGCGTGTTTACTTGTGTGTGATATCATGTGCGATACGCATGGTCCTGCAGTGGGTTTACTTGTGTGTGATATTACATGTGATAAAGGCAGTCCTGCGTTGTGTTTACTTTTGGGGGATATCACACGCGATACAGTCCGGCATTGTGTTTACCTGTGTGTGATATCATTTGCAATAAAGTCAGTCCTACATTGTGTTTACTTGTAGGGGAAATCCCCTGCGATACAGTCCTGCAATGTGTTTACGTGTGTGTGATATCATGTGTGATACAGACATTCCTGCAGCGTGTTTACTTGTGTGTGATATCATGTGCGATACGCGTGGTCCTGCAGTGGGTTTACTTGTGTGCGATATTACATGTGATAAAGGCAGTCCTGCGTTGTGTTTACTTTTGGGGGATATCACACGCGATACAGTCCGGCATTGTGTTTACTTGTGTGTGATATCATGTGCGATACAAGCATTCCTTCAGCGTGTTTACTTGTGTGTGATATCATTTGTGATACAATCAGTCCTACATTGTGTTTAATTGTGAGGGATATCACATGTGATACAGTCCTGCATTGTGTTTACTTGTGTGTGATATCATGTGCGATATAAGCATTCCTGCAGCGTGTTTACATTTGGGGGATATCACACGCGATACAGTCCGGCATTGTGTTTACCTGTGTGTGATATCATTTGCAATAAAGTCAGTCCTACATTGTGTTTACTTCTCGGGGAAATCCCCTGCGATACAGTCCTGCAATGTGTTTACCTGTGTGTGATATCATGTGCGATACATGTGGTCCTGCAGTGTGTTTACTTGTGTGTGATATTACATGTGATACAGTCAGTCCTACATTGTGTTTAATTGTGAGGGATATCACATGTGATACAATCCTTTATAGTGTTTACTTGTGTGTGATATCATGTGCAATAACAAGCGGTACTGCAGCGTGTTTCCCAGACTGTTTGCTTCGATCACTTGGACACGGCCCTCCTACGCCTCGCCATTACCCTGACCCATCTGCCTTCATGTCTTGTCCCTCCTCTCGAATCAACACTTTTGGATAAACACTCAGCAAATAATTCCTACACATGGTCTTAAACCATGCACACTATTCGATTCTGTCACACACCATTCTCTAGTTATTTAATTTATATTTTTTATTATTTATTATATACATATAATAAATGCATAGAGCAAGATTGCCCCCTTGTGGCTCTGTGCCGTCTATCAATATTGCCCCCTTGTGGTTCTGTGCTGTTTATCAATATTGCCCCCTTGTGGTTCTGTGCCGTCCATCAATATTGCCCCCTTGTGGCTCTGTGCCGTCTATCAATATTGCCCCCTTGTGGCTCTGTGCCGTCTATCAATATTGCCCCCTTGTGGCTCTGTGCCGTCTATCAATATTGCCCCCTTGTGGTTCTGTGCCGTCCATCAATATTGCCCCCTTGTGGCTCTGTGCCGTCTATCAATATTGCCCCCTTGTGGTTCTGTGCCGTCCATCAATATTGCCACCTTCTGGTTCTGTGCTGTTTATCAATATTGCCCCCTTGTGGTTCTGTGCCGTCCATCAATATTGCCCCCTTCTGGTTCTGTGCTGTTTATCAATATTGCCCCCTTCTGGTTCTGTGCCGTCCATCAATATTGCCCCCTTGTGGCTCTGTGCCGTCTATCAATATTGCCCCCTTGTGGTTCTGTGCCGTCCATCAATATTGCCCCCTTGTGGCTCTGTGCCGTCTATCAATATTGCCCCCTTGTGGTTCTGTGCCGTCCATCAATATTGCCCCCTTCTGGTTCTGTGCTGTTTATCAATATTGCCCCCTTGTGGTTCTGTGCCGTCCATCAATATTGCCCCCTTGTGGTTCTGTGCCGTCCATCAATATTTCCCCCTTCTGGTTCTGTGCCGTCCATCAATATTGCCCCCTTGTGGTTCTGTGCCGTCCAACAATATTGCCCCCTTGTGGTTCTGTGCCGTCCATCAATATTGCCCCCTTCTGGTTCTGTGCCGTCCATCAATGTTGCCCCCTTGTGGTTCTGTGCCGTCTATCAATATTGCCCCCTTCTGGTTCTGTGCCGTCTATCAATATTGCCCCCTTGTGGTTCTGTGCCGTCTATCAATATTGCCCCCTTGTGGTTCTGTGCCGTCTATCAATATTGCCCCCTTGTGGTTCTGTGCCGTCCATCAATATTGCCCCCTTGTGGTTCTGTGCCGTCCATCAATATTTCCCCCTTGTGGTTCTGTGCCGTCAATCAATATTGCCCCCTTGTGGTTCTGTGCCGTCCATCAATATTGCCCCCTTCTGGTTCTGTGCCGTCCATCAATATTGCCCCCTTGTGGTTCTGTGCCGTCTATCAATATTGCCCCCTTGTGGCTCTGTGCCGTCTATCAATATTGCCCCCTTGTGGTTCTGTGCCGTCCATCAATATTGCCCCCTTGTGGTTCTGTGCCGTCCATCAATATTTCCCCCTTGTGGTTCTGTGCCGTCCATCAATATTGCCCCCTTGTGGTTCTGTGCCGTCCATCAATATTCCCCCCTTCTGGTTCTGTGCCGTCCATCAATATTGCCCTCTTGTGGTTCTGTGCCGTCCATCAATATTGCCCCCTTCTGGTTCTGTGCCGTCCATCAATATTGCCCCCTTGTGGTTCTGTGCCGTCTATCAATATTGCCCCCTTGTGGCTCTGTGCCGTCTATCAATATTGCCCCCTTGTGGTTCTGTGCCGTCCATCAATATTGCCCCCTTGTGGTTCTGTGCCGTCCATCAATATTTCCCCCTTCTGGTTCTGTGCCGTCCAACAATATTGCCCCCTTGTGGTTCTGTGCCGTCCATCAATATTGCCCCCTTCTGGTTCTGTGCCGTCCATCAATGTTGCCCCCTTGTGGTTCTGTGCCGTCCATCAATATTGCCCCCTTCTGGTTCTGGGCCGTCTATCAATATTGCCCCCTTGTGGTTCTGTGCCGTCTATCAATATTGCCCCTTTGTGGATCCGTGCCGTCCAACAATATTTCCCCCTTGTGGTTCTGTGCCGTCCATCAATATTGCCCCCTTGTGGTTCTGTGCCGTCAATCAATATTGCCCTCTTGTGGTTCTGTGCCGTCCATCAATATTGCCCCCTTGTGGTTCTGTGCCGTCCATCAATATTGCCCCCTTGTGGTTCTGTGCCGTCCATCAATATTGCCCCCTTGTGGTTCTGTGCCGTCTATCAATATTGCCCCCTTGTGGTTCTGTGCCGTCCATCAATATTGCCCCCTTGTGGTTCTGTGCCGTTTATCAATATTGCCCCCTTGTGGTTCTGTGCCGTCTATCAATATTGCCCCCTTGTGGCTCTGTGCCGTCTATCAATATTGCCCCCTTGTGGTTCTGTGCCGTCCATCAATATTGCCCCCTTGTGGCTCTGTGCCGTCTATCAATATTGCCCCCTTGTGGTTCTGTGCCGTCCATCAATATTGCCCCCTTGTGGCTCTGTGCCGTCTATCAATATTGCCCCCTTGTGGTTCTGTGCCGTCCATCAATATTGCCCCCTTGTGGCTCTGTGCCGTCTATCAATATTGCCCCCTTGTGGTTCTGTGCCGTCCATCAATATTGCCCCCTTGTGTTTCTGTGCCGTCCAACAATATTTCCCCCTTCTGGTTCTGTGCTGTTTATCAATATTGCCCCCTTGTGGTTCTGTGCCGTCCATCAATATTGCCCCCTTCTGGTTCTGTGCTGTTTATCAATATTGCCCCCTTCTGGTTCTGTGCCGTCCATCAATGTTGCCCCCTTGTGGTTCTGTGCCGTCTATCAATATTGCCCCCTTCTGGTTTTGTGCCGTCTATCAATATTGCCCCCTTGTGGTTCTGTGCCGTCTATCAATATTGCCCCCTTGTGGTTCTGTGCCGTCCAACAATATTGCCCCCTTGTGGTTCTGTGCCGTCCATCAATATTGCCCCCTTGTGGTTCTGTGCCGTCAATCAATATTGCCCTCTTGTGGTTCTGTGCCGTCTATCAATATTGCCCCCTTGTGGCTCTGTGCCGTCTATCAATATTGCCCCCTTCTGGTTCTGTGCTGTTTATCAATATTGCCCCCTTGTGGTTCTGTGCCGTCTATCAATATTGCCCCCTTGTGGCTCTGTGCCGTCTATCAATATTGCCCCCTTGTGGTTCTGTGCCGTCTATCAATATTGCCCCCTTGTGGCTCTGTGCCGTCTATCAATATTGCCCCCTTCTGGTTCTGTGCTGTTTATCAATATTGCCCTCTTGTGGTTCTGTGCCGTCTATCAATATTGCCCCCTTGTGGCTCTGTGCCGTCTATCAATATTGCCCCCTTGTGGTTCTGTGCCGTCCATCAATATTGCCCCCTTGTGGCTCTGTGCCGTCTATCAATATTGCCCCCTTTTGGCTCTGTGCCGTCTATCAATATTGCCCCCTTGTGGTTCTGTGCCGTCCATCAATATTGCCCCCTTGTGGCTCTGTGCCGTCTATCAATATTGCCCCCTTGTGGTTCTGTGCCGTCCATCAATATTGCCCCCTTGTGGTTCTGTGCCGTCCATCAATATTGCCCCCTTGTGGTTCTGTGCCGTTTATCAATATTGCCCCCTTGTGGTTCTGTGCCATCCATCAATATTTCCCCCTTGTGGCTCTGTGCCGTCTATCAATATTGCCCCCTTGTGGCTCTGTGCCGTCCATCAATATTGCCCCCTTCTGGTTCTGTGCTGTTTATCAATATTGCCCCCTTGTGGTTCTGTGCCGTCTATCAATATTGCCCCCTTGTGGTTCTGTGCCGTCCATCAATATTGCCCCCTTGTGGTTCTGTGCCGTTTATCAATATTGCCCCCTTGTGGTTCTGTGCCGTCTATCAATATTGCCCTCTTGTGGTTCTGTGCCGTCTATCAACATTGCCCCCTTGTGGCTCTGTGCCGTCTATCAATATTGCCCCCTTGTGGCTCTGTGCCGTCTATCAATATTGCCCCCTTGTGGTTCTATGCCGTCCATCAATATTGCCCCCTTGTGGTTCTGTGCCGTCCATCAATATTCCCCCCTTCTGGTTCTGTGCCGTCCATCAATATTGCCCTCTTGTGGTTCTGTGCCGTCCATCAATATTGCCCCCTTCTGGTTCTGTGCCGTCCATCAATATTGCCCCCTTGTGGTTCTGTGCCGTCTATCAATATTGCCCCCTTGTGGCTCTGTGCCGTCTATCAATATTGCCCCCTTGTGGTTCTGTGCCGTCCATCAATATTGCCCCCTTGTGGTTCTGTGCCGTCCATCAATATTTCCCCCTTCTGGTTTTGTGCCGTCCAACAATATTGCCCCCTTGTGGTTCTGTGCCGTCCATCAATATTGCCCCCTTCTGGTTCTGTGCCGTCCATCAATGTTGCCCCCTTGTGGTTCTGTGCCGTCTATCAATATTGCCCCCTTCTGGTTCTGGGCCGTCTATCAATATTGCCCCCTTGTGGTTCTGTGCCGTCTATCAATATTGCCCCTTTGTGGATCCGTGCCGTCCAACAATATTTCCCCCTTGTGGTTCTGTGCCGTCCATCATTATTGCCCCCTTGTGGTTCTGTGCCGTCAATCAATATTGCCCTCTTGTGGTTCTGTGCCGTCCATCAATATTGCCCCCTTGTGGTTCTGTGCCGTCCATCAATATTGCCCCCTTGTGGTTCTGTGCCGTCTATCAATATTGCCCCCTTGTGGTTCTGTGCCGTCCATCAATATTGCCCCCTTGTGGTTCTGTGCCGTTTATCAATATTGCCCCCTTGTGGTTCTGTGCCGTCTATCAATATTGCCCCCTTGTGGCTCTGTGCCGTCTATCAATATTGCCCCCTTGTGGTTCTGTGCCGTCCATCAATATTGCCCCCTTGTGGCTCTGTGCCGTCTATCAATATTGCCCCCTTGTGGTTCTGTGCCGTCCATCAATATTGCCCCCTTGTGGCTCTGTGCCGTCTATCAATATTGCCCCCTTGTGGTTCTGTGCCGTCCATCAATATTGCCCCCTTGTGGCTCTGTGCCGTCTATCAATATTGCCCCCTTGTGGTTCTGTGCCGTCCATCAATATTGCCCCCTTGTGTTTCTGTGCCGTCCAACAATATTTCCCCCTTCTGGTTCTGTGCTGTTTATCAATATTGCCCCCTTGTGGTTCTGTGCCGTCCATCAATATTGCCCCCTTCTGGTTCTGTGCTGTTTATCAATATTGCCCCCTTCTGGTTCTGTGCCGTCCATCAATGTTGCCCCCTTGTGGTTCTGTGCCGTCTATCAATATTGCCCCCTTCTGGTTTTGTGCCGTCTATCAATATTGCCCCCTTGTGGTTCTGTGCCGTCTATCAATATTGCCCCCTTGTGGTTCTGTGCCGTCCAACAATATTGCCCCCTTGTGGTTCTGTGCCGTCCATCAATATTGCCCCCTTGTGGTTCTGTGCCGTCAATCAATATTGCCCTCTTGTGGTTCTGTGCCGTCTATCAATATTGCCCCCTTGTGGCTCTGTGCCGTCTATCAATATTGCCCCCTTCTGGTTCTGTGCTGTTTATCAATATTGCCCCCTTGTGGTTCTGTGCCGTCTATCAATATTGCCCCCTTGTGGCTCTGTGCCGTCTATCAATATTGCCCCCTTGTGGTTCTGTGCCGTCTATCAATATTGCCCCCTTGTGGCTCTGTGCCGTCTATCAATATTGCCCCCTTCTGGTTCTGTGCTGTTTATCAATATTGCCCTCTTGTGGTTCTGTGCCGTCTATCAATATTGCCCCCTTGTGGCTCTGTGCCGTCTATCAATATTGCCCCCTTGTGGTTCTGTGCCGTCCATCAATATTGCCCCCTTGTGGCTCTGTGCCGTCTATCAATATTGCCCCCTTTTGGCTCTGTGCCGTCTATCAATATTGCCCCCTTGTGGTTCTGTGCCGTCCATCAATATTGCCCCCTTGTGGCTCAGTGCCGTCTATCAATATTGCCCCCTTGTGGTTCTGTGCCGTCCATCAATATTGCCCCCTTGTGGTTCTGTGCCGTCCATCAATATTGCCCCCTTGTGGTTCTGTGCCGTTTATCAATATTGCCCCCTTGTGGTTCTGTGCCATCCATCAATATTTCCCCCTTGTGGCTCTGTGCCGTCTATCAATATTGCCCCCTTGTGGCTCTGTGCCGTCCATCAATATTGCCCCCTTCTGGTTCTGTGCTGTTTATCAATATTGCCCCCTTGTGGTTCTGTGCCGTCTATCAATATTGCCCCCTTGTGGTTCTGTGCCGTCCATCAATATTGCCCCCTTGTGGTTCTGTGCCGTTTATCAATATTGCCCCCTTGTGGTTCTGTGCCGTCTATCAATATTGCCCTCTTGTGGTTCTGTGCCGTCTATCAACATTGCCCCCTTGTGGCTCTGTGCCGTCTATCAATATTGCCCCCTTGTGGCTCTGTGCCGTCTATCAATATTGCCCCCTTGTGGTTCTATGCCGTCCATCAATATTGCCCCCTTGTGGTTCTGTGCCGTCCATCAATATTGCCCCCTTGTGGTTCTGTGCCGTCCATCAATATTGCCCTCTTGTGGTTCTGTGCCGTCCATCAATATTGCCCCCTTGTGGTTCTGTGCCGTCCAACAATATTGCCCCCTTCTGGTTCTGTGCTGTTTATCAATATTGCCCCCTTGTGGTTCTGTGCCGTCCATCAATATTGCCCCCTCCTGGTTCTGTGCTGTTTATCAATATTGCCCCCTTCTGGTTCCGTGCCGTCCATCAATGTTGCCCCCTTGTGGTTCTGTGCCGTCTATCAATATTGCCCCCTTCTGGTTCTGTGCCGTCTATCAATATTGCCCCCTTGTGGTTCTGTGCCGTCTATCAATATTGCCCCCTTGTGGTTCTGTGCCGTCCAACAATATTGCCCCCTTGTGGTTCCGTGCCGTCCATCAATATTGCCCCCTTGTGGTTCTGTGCCGTCAATCAATATTGCCCTCTTGTGGTTCTGTGCCGTCCATCAATATTGCCCCCTTGTGGTTCTGTGCCGTCCATCAATATTGCCCCCTTGTGGTTCTGTGCCGTCCATCAATATTGCCCCCTTGTGGTTCTGTGCCGTCAATCAATATTGCCCCCTTGTGGTTCTGTGCCGTCTATCAATATTGCCCCCTTGTGGTTCTGTGCCGTCTATCAATATTGCCCCCTTGTGGTTCTGTGCCGTCCAACAATATTGCCCCCTTGTGGTTCTGTGCCGTCCATCAATATTGCCCCCTTGTGGTTCTGTGCCGTCCATCAATATTGCCCCCTTGTGGTTCTGTGCCGTCCATCAATATTGCCCCCTTGTGGTTCTGTGCCGTCCATCAATATTTCCCCCTTGTGGTTCTGTGCCGTCTATCAATATTGCCCCCTTATGGTTTTGTGCCGTCAAACCTCCCTCCACCAACCATAACAAGAGGAGCATATTCGGCAGCGCACCATCACGGGGAAGGAGGCGGGGCCAGACCTAAATCGTCCCCACCACACTCCTGCGCCACAAGTGTCTGAAACACACACACCGCCTGTCACTTTCGGGCCATTCCGAGAGAAAATCACGCCGCCGGTTTTCCAAAGTGCCTGTGTCTAAATCGTTATTTGGGCGCGCTTGCCGGGGTCCCTCGGCCTTGGTTATGGCCTCCTCATGACAATGTGGCGTGATCACAGATAAACAGCATTTATCTTTTCTATTGCGCCCTCTGGCCCGTCCCAGCTTTATTAGCCCGATGTGCCCTACTTGATACATCCATCTTCTCCTCCTCCTTTATGCAGACTTTATGATCCCCCCTTTTTTTTTTTTCCAAATGAACCTTTATTCATACGGGCGACAAATATGTGTCGTTTGTCTCGGCCACCGGGGGAACGAAGCGACCTGAGGGATCTCTCTGCTAATGATGAGCCGTCACACTCGCAGATGTCTGGAATCAATCGTCTCGCACGCACAAACTCCCCAAAACATCCGAGAAGCGCCCTTATTAAACACACAAAAACACACACACAGACACACACAACTACAACAAAGACACTACATTCTTTAATAAGTGGAAAAAAACAAACGGATTTTTAACATGGTTTAATATGGACTACACAATCGTATACAACTATTCCCACCGTGTCAAAATATAACCTAATGTAAATTCCAAAATACATTTTTTTCCCCCCTACGCTTTGAACCCCGCGGTTTAAAAAAATGGTGCGGCTAATTTCACGGATTTGCCTAAAAGTTACAAATAATTTATTTTGTACATGGTAATTGGAATTTGTTATATATTGTCTATATCAGTGGTCCCCAACCACCGGGCCGCGGAAAAAAAAATTTTTTGTTTGTTTTTTTATTAAATCAACATAAAAAACACATAATACACTTACAAATAGTGCACCAACCACAAAAAACTCCCTTTTTCATGACAAAGAAGAAAAAAAAAAAAAAAAAAAAAAAAGGTTGGGGACCACTGGTCTATACTATAGTGAAGTTAATTATATTTATATAGCGCTTTTCTCTAGTGACTCAAAGCGCTTTACGTAGTGAAACCAAATATCTAAGTTACATTTAAACCAGTGTGGGTGGCACTGGGAGCAGGTGGGTAAAGTGTCTTGCCCAAGGACACAACGGCAGTGACTAGGATGGTGGAAGTGAAGTGAATGATGTTTATATAGCGCTTTTCTCTAGTGACTCAAAGCGCTTTACATAGTGAAGCCCAATATCTAAGTTACATTTAAACCAGTGTGGGTGGCACTGGGAGCAGGTGCGTAAAGTGTCTTGCCCATGGACACAACGGCAGTGACTAGGATGGCGGAAGTGAAGTGAATTATATTTATATAGCGCTTTTTCTCTAGTGACTCAAAGCGCTTTACATAGTGAAACCCAATATCTAAGTTAAATTCAAACCAGTGTGGGTGGCACTGGGAGCAGGTGGGTAAAGTGTCTTGCCCATGGACTCAACGGCAGTGACTAGGATGGCGGAAGTGAAGTGAATTATATTTATATAGCGCTTTTCTCTAGTGACTCAAAGCGCTTTACATAGTGAAACCCAATATCTAAGTGACATTTAGACCAGTGTGGGTGGCACTGGGAGCAGGTGGGTAAAGTGTCTTGCCCGTGGACACAACGGCAGTGACTAGGATGGCGGAAGTGAAGTGAATTATATTTATATAGCGCTTTTCTCTAGTGACTCAAACCGCTTTACATAGTGAAACCCAATATCTAAGTTACATTTAAACCAGTGTGGGTGACACTGGGAGCAGGTGGGTAAAGTGTCTTGCCCAAGGACACAACGGCAGTGACTAGGATGGCGGAAGTGGAGTGAATTATATTTATATAGCGCTTTTTCTCTAGTGACTCAAAGCGCTTTACATAGTGAAACCCAATATCTAAGTTACATTTAAACCAGTGTGGGTGACACTGGGAGCAGGTGGGTAAAAATGTCTTGCCCATGGACACAACGGCAGTGACTAGGATGGCGGAAGTGAAGTGAATTATATTTATATAGCGCTTTTCTCTAGTGACTCAAAGCGCTTTACATAGTGAAACCCAATATCTAAGTTACATTTAAACCAGTGTGGGTGGCACTGGGAGCAGGTGGGTAAAGTGTCTTGCCCAAGGACAAAACGGCAGTGACTAGGATGGCGGAAGTGAAGTGAATTATATTTATATAGCGCTTTTTCTCTAGTGACTCAAAGCGCTTTACATAGTGAAACCCAATATCTAAGTTACATTTAAACCAGTGTGGGTGGCACTGGGAGCAGGTGGGTAAAGTGCCTTGCCCATGGACACAACGGCAGTGACTAGGATGGCGGAAGTGAAGTGAATGATGTTTATATAGCGCTTTTCTCTAGTGACTCAAATCGCTTTACATAGTGAAGCCCAATATCTAAGTTACATTTAAAGCAGTGTGGGTGGCACTGGGAGCAGGTGGGTAAAGTGTCTTGCCCAAGGACACAACGGCAGTGACTAGGATGGCGGAAGTGAAGTGAAGGGAATTATATTTATATAGCGCTTTTCTCTAGTGACTCAAAGCGCTTTACATAGTGAAACCCAATATCTAAGTTACATTCAAACCAGTGTGGGTGGCACTGGGAGAAGGTGGGTAAAGTGTCTTGCCCATGGACTCAACGGCAGTGACTAAGATGGCGGAAGTGAAGTGAATTATATTTATATAGCGCTTTTTCTCTAGTGACTCAAAGCGCTTTATAAGGTGAAGCCCAACATCTAAGTTACATTTAAACCAGTGTGGGTGGCACTGGGAGCAGGTGGGTAAAGTGTCTTGCCCATGGACACAGGATGGCGAAAGCGGGTATTGAACCTGGAACTGAAGACGGCATCAAAAAAACAAACAGTTTCTCAGTCTTTTTGCTTGTTTTTGTTTTTCATTTTTATATCATTTTTATTTATGCCCGTCAGCGTAGAAAAAACCCTATAAATTAGCCGCTGCGTTTTATAAGCCGCAGGGTTCAAAGTGCAGGGAAAAAAAAAGATCTGGCTTATTGTCCGGTATTGACTTTATTCCTGATTGTTTGTGCTTGTAAAACAATACCAGTCCTCTCCTGGCTCTCTAGTTAAGTTAAGTTAAAGTACGTTGTACGGTATCGTTTGATGGAACCAAATCGTTTGGAAATCGAACCCGATCGTTGGAAGCTTGACGTGAATGGAACTGTTGAAACCAGCTTGAGCATAATCCACCTTTAATGACGGGGACCTCCTGCTGTGAACTTCATCACCTTCGAGTCAAGACGAGCATTAATAATCCGTGACTAGTTACAGGCGTGGCGTTCAGGGGCGTACGAACTTTCAGTTGTCAAACTTTCCCAACCCCCCCCGCCTCGGTTTGCAGTCATTTTTTATTTATTAAATGTTGTAGTACAGCGCGTTCCTTCGCTGGCTCTCATATCGGGGACTGAACTGTGACTTCTCCCGAGTTGGAGCGCTTTGGCTTTTTTTCCGCTGCCTGGTCGTCTTGTTGGCCGCCTCAGCCAGCGCCGGCGGAACAAATCTCACGCCAACGCTGGATGGAAAAGAAGGATCTCTGGTTCAGAGCAACTTTGGTTCCGGGCAAAATCTAAATAATCTAGGGTTCGAGTGTCATTCTTTACCAGCCTTTTTAATTCTACAGCCGTTTTCGGAGAAAATGAGAAAGAAATTTTGAGATAAAGAATAGGTGTCACTACTTAGAAAGCACCTGTTAATCCTTCTTGGTACACACTAGTTGAACTTTACAAATCCGCTAAAGCTTAGACCAGGGGTGTCAAACTCATTTTAGATGGGGGGACCACATGGAGAAAAATCTACTCCCGAGTGGGCCGGACTGGTAAAAACACGGCACGATAACTTAAAAACAAAGACAACTTCAGATTTTACAACAAAATTAGGCATGATAATGTGTTAATTCCACAACTGTATATATCGGTAGATATCGGAATCGGTAATTAAGAGTAATATCGTAATATCAGATATCGGCAAAAAAGTCATTATCGGACATATCTAGTCGTTATTTATACTTTCTGAATAAATGATGTGATAATGTTCATCAGTCCACTCATTGGTGTTTATTTTCAATCCATCAAGATAATAAAATATCCACATCAAATTACAGGATGTTATTTATGTAGTTTGTTAATTTTCCTCGACTGCTGCATTAACATTAGTGAAGTGAAGTATATTTATATAGCGCTTTTCTCTAGTGACTCAAAGCGCTTTACATAGTGAAACCCAATATCTAAGTTACATTTAAAGCAGTGTGGGTGGCACTGGGAGCAGGTGGGTCAAGTGTCTTGCCCAAGGACACAGCGGCATTGACTAGGATGGCGGAAGCGGGAATCGAACCTGCAACCCTCAAGTTGCTGGCTCGGCCACTCTACCAACCGAGCTATGCCGCCCCATTATGTGTTTTTTTTGTTGTTTTTTTCCATATGTAGCATCATTTAAAACAGGGGTCGGCAACCTTTACTACTCAAAGAGCCATTTTGACCCGTTTCACAAAATAAAGAAAATCAATGGGAGCCACAAAACTCTTTTGAGATTTAAAATGAAATAACACTGCGTCGGTTGAGGTGGGCAGGGGTGTATAACGTGGCCTGGAAGAGATACTTGGGATTCTGGGTATTTATTCTGTTATGTTTATGTTGTGTTACAGTGTGGATGTTCTGCCAAAATTTGTTTGTCATTCTTGTTTGGTGTGGGTTCACAGTGTGGCGCATATTAGTAAGAGTGTTAAAGTTATTTATATCACGACCATCAGTGTAACATGTGTGGCTGTTGAACAAGTATGCCTTGCAATTGGTGACGTGTGCAATCAGGGGTCGCATGCCTGATGTGACCAGCAGGTATGTAGATGGCATGGCGGGAAGGCGGGCGCGACCATATGTGTAAGAGAACGTCAAAAGCATTGCCACCACGACACACCCTCAAATAATGCTGGTCCAGGGATTTTACTGGGCAAAATAATGAAATCCGGACAACCTCTCGGAAAAATCTTGAGGGTCGGCAAATATGCGGCTGAGCCACAACAGAAAGAGCAAAGATACGAAATGTGGTTCAGGAGCCGTGTTGCCGACCCTTGATCTACAAACCTACACAGAATTGCTATTGTGACATCTAGTGGACACGTTCAGAACAGCCGTTTCTTTCAATCCAAAATTTCGGCTCATTTTTATATTTAGCGAACTCATCCCACGGGCCGGATAAAACCTGTTCGCGGGCCGTATGTTTGACACCCCCGGATTAGACTATTAGAACAGCATGGATACGGCCTTAAAAGTGATAATGCGGGGTAAAATTAGTTTGTTTTATTTTGTGTTTGTATTTTATTTAATTTTTTTTCTATTTTTTTTTTCTACTTTTAACGCTAAAATCTCTAGATCAGGTGTGTCAAACTTGTTTTCATTGAGAGCCAAACCACAGTTATGGTGGCCTTTAGAGTGGTGCTTGTAACTCAGAAATATATACATATATATATATATATATATATATATATATATATATATATATATATATATATATATATATATGCACAAATATATATACAACACATGTATATTGATATATTATTAATATACTGTATATATATATATGTATATATATATGTATGTATATATATATATATATATATATATATATATATATATATATATATATACACACACACATTTATATTATTATATTGTTAATGGTATATGTATATATTTATATATACACACATTTATATTAATATATTATTAATGGTATATATATATATATATTATTAATGGCATATATATATATATATATATATATATATATATAAACTGTATTCATATATACAAGTGGCAAGTTTGACACACCTAATCTAGAGATTTTAGAGATAAAAGTAGACAAAATTAATAATAAAAAAAAAATAAATTAAAAAAAATATATATAAATGATAAATGGGTTGTACTTGTATAGCGCTTTTCTACCTTCAAGGTACTCAAAGCGCTTTGACACTACTTCCACATTCACCCATTCACACACACATTCACACACTGATGGAGGGAGCTGCCATGCAAGGCGCCAACCAGCACCCATCAGGAGCAAGGGTGAAGTGTCTTGCTCAGGACACAACGGACGTGACCAGGTTGGTTCTAGGTGGGATTTGGACCAGTGACCCTCGGGTTGCGCACGGCCACTCTTCCACTGCGCCACGCCGTCCCTCTACATATAAATAAAAATAAAAAAAATAATAAAACGCTCTGTTCCATCCCCATTTTCTTCACGAGGATGACGAGTCACTCTTCATCTAAACGCAAACATATATATATATATATATATATATATATATATATATATATATATATATAAAAACACACATTTATATTAAATTGTTAATGGTATATGTATATATATATATATATATATATACATATAAACTGTATTTATATATACAAGTGGCAAGTTTGACACACCTGATCTAGACATTTTAGAGATAAAAGTAGACGAAATTAATAGTTAAAAAAAAAATATATATATATATATATATATAAATAAAAATTTTAAAAATAAAACTCTCTGTTCCATCCCCATTTTCTTCACGAGGATGACGAGTCACTCTTCATCTAAACGCAAACATATATATATATATATATATAAATATATAAATATATGTATATGACGTACTTGTATGGCAATATTTATCAGAGGAGAACCCAGGAGAAATAACAATTTGGGTGATATCGGCTGATCTCCCTCGTGGATTATCGGCATCGGCAGCAGGCAACCCGGATCGGAACGTCCCAACTTTCCGTCTATATCGTGTATTTCCCGGGTACCAGCATTTAAGACGCTCCGTGAGTCGTGCCTTCCATCATTCAGCGAGCGAGCAAGTCCATAAAAGCACGTGTCTGCGTCCATCCGTCAATCCCTGAGACGTCATTTATTCAAACACCACGACCGGGACGACTATTTAACAGCAAAACATTCCGCTCGGATACCAGCGGCGCTGATCATTGCCGGCAAAGCACAGCGGCCATCTGCACAGTAATGTATAATAATGTCATCTGTACGCCATAATTGCCGTGACATCCAGATCCCTGCCAGACCTTGAATTACGGCGATTGCACGCCGACCGGAGGAGTCGGGCGCAGGAAGGTCAGCGGGCGAATGTATAAATCTCATTAGCATGCGGACGTAGGGCAGCTTTATTAGCCGCCTAATGGCAGACAAATGTTGAAGAGGCAAAGTGGACATCGGTATCTCAGGTAGACGAGCGGAGGCTTGATGTGTGCACGACTCATTCATGTTACACAAATAGTGACATTTGAAAAACGCTGCTGATAACATCTGGACTCTTCAGGAAAACAGCATGTTTTACGTCCGTCCAAAGGCTGACAAAATGTCATCTCTAGAAAAAGGGCAAAAACAAGTGGAAAGTGGACAAATTGCACACACAATGCAACTATTCCACTTCGAACATTGATATGTACCAAATCCGAGTACCTGGGGTTGGAGCGTCTTGCTTTATCATCCGTTGTCCGAAAAAATTCAAGTTTGGAGATAAATAAGAGGTGTCACTACCTTTAAAGCACTTCTTAATACTTCTTAGTACACACTAGTTGAACTTTACACATCAGCTATAGGTCGCCATTAGAACAGCATTAATAGCGCCTTAAATGCAACAATGCAGGGTATGCAAAGTGCGGCCCTGGGGCCATTTGCAGCCCGCAGGAAATGATCTTAACGGCCCATTATAGAAATAGCTGAAGACTTGTGCATGGAACCCCCCACCCCCTTGCAATCCCACAAACCAATACCGTACCAATTCCTAGTACCTGGGGTTGGAGTGTCTTGCCTTACCAGCCTCGTTATTTATACATCCATTGTCTGACGAAATTCAAGTTTAGAGATAAAGAAGAGGTGTCAATACCTTTAAAACACTACCTAGTACTTTTTAGTACACACTAGTTGAACTTTACACATCAGCTATAGGTCGCCATTAGAACAGCATTAATAGCGCCTTAAATGCAACAATGCAGGGTATGCAAAGTGCGGCCCTGGGGCCATTTGCAGCCCGCAGGAAATGATCTTAACGGCCCATTATAGAAATAGCTGAAGACTTGTGTATGGAACCCCCCACCCCCTGCAATCCCACAAACCAATACCGTACCAATTCCAAGTACCTGGGGTTGGAGTGTCTTGCCTTACCAGCCTCGTTATTTCTACATCCATTGTCTGACGAAATTCAAGTTTAGAGATAAAGAAGAGGTGTCAATACCTTTAAAACACTACATAGTACTTTTTACTACACACTAGTTGAACTTTACACATCAACTATAGGTTGCTATTAGTACAGCATTAATAACGCCTTAAATGCAACAATGCAGGGTCTGCAAAGTGCGGCCCTGGGGCCATTTGCAGCCCGCAGGAAATTATCTTAATGGTCCCTTGTAAAAATAGCTGAAGACTTGTGTACTGTACCCACCCAGTGGACTATTTGTATCTCAGGTAGACGAGCGGAGGCTTGATGTGTGCACGACTCATTCATGTTACACAAATAGTGACATTTGAAAAACGCTGCTGATAACATCTGGACTCTTCAGGAAAACAGCATGTTTTATGTCAGTCCAAAGACTGACAAAATGTAATTTCTAGAAAAAGGGCAAAAACAAGTGGAAAGTGGACAAATTGCACTCACAATGCAACTGTTCCACTTCAAACATTGATATTGCAGTCTTAAGTATTGGTCGATAACGATATTACCCAATAGGATATCAGCGTGAATCATCTTAGAAGAGGTATCATCAGTTAATATCCCTCACAGAAAATAATAATTGGCACAAGTAGGGATGAGGAAAATTATTTTAAATCAAAATTCCACAATTAAATTCAATTTTTGAAAACATTATTACATTACTACGGAACAAATACCGTACCAATTCCGAGTACCTGGGGTTGGAGCGTCTTGCTTTAACATCCGTTGTCCGACAAAATTCAAGTTTGGAGATAAAGAAGAGGTGTCACTACCTTTAAAGCACTTCTTAATACTTCTTAGTACACACTAGTTGAACTTTACACATCAGCTATAGGTCGCCATTAGAACAGCATTAATAGCACCTTAAATGGAACAATGCAGGGTATGCAAAGTGCGGCCCGTGGGCCATTTGCAGCCCGCAGGAAATGATCTTAACGGCCCATTATAGAAATAGCTGAAGACTTGTGTATGGAACCCCCCACCCCCTGCAATCCCACAAACCAATACCGTACCAATTCCGAGTACCTGGGGTTGGAGTGTCTTGCCTTACCAGCCTCGTTATTTATACATCCATTGTCTGACAAAATTCAAGTTTGGAGATAAAGAAGAGGTGTCACTATAGCTTTGAAACACTTCTTAATACACACAAGTTGAACTTTACAAATCAGCTAATGGTTGCTATTAGAATAGCTTTAATAGCGCCTTAAATGCAACAATACAGGGTATACAGAGTGCATCCCGTGGGCCATTTGAAGCCCGCAGAAAATTATTTTAACGGGCCATTGTAAAAATAGCTGAAGACTTGTCTATGAACCCCCCACCGCCCAGACCCCTACCCTTCCACAAACCAATACCGTACCAATTCAGAGTACCTGGGGTCGGGTTGTCTTGCCTTACCAGCCTTATTATTTCTACACCCGTTGTCTGACAAAATTCAAGTTTGGAGATAAAGAAGAGGTGTCACTATTGCTTTGAAACACTTCTTAATACACACTAGTTGAACTTTACAAATCAGCTAATGGTTGCTATTAGAATAGCTTTAATAGCGCCTTAAATGCAACAATGCAGTGTATCCAAAGTGCAGCCCGTGGGCCATTTGCAACCCGCAGAAAATTATTTTAACGGCCCCTTGTAAAAATAGCTGAAGACTTGTGTATGGAACCCCCCCCCCCCCCCCCCCCCCCCCAAACTAATACCGTACCAATTCCGAGTACCTGGGGTTGGAGTGTCTTGCCTTACCAGCCTTGTTATTTCTACATCCATTGTCTGACAAAATTCAAGTTTGGAGATAAAGAAGAGGTGTCACTACCTTTAAAGCACTACTTAGTCTTTTTTAGTACACACTAGTTGAACTTTACAAATCAGCTAAAGGTCGCTGTTAGAACAGTATTAATAGCGCCTTAAATGCAATAATGCAGGGCATGCAAAGTGCGACCCGGGGGCCAAAGACCCAACCTCCGGGCCGATGATTTTAGCTTGTCCAAAATAATATGGAGGTAATCCTCCTTTGTCCTGGTCCCATCTAAAACACCACTTCCATTGGCAGAAAAACAGGCCTGGAGTGTCATATTACCACCACCATGCTTGACAGGAGGCATGGTGTTCCTGTCATTAAACGCCTCACCTCTGGTGTTTTGTGGCCAAACGGCGCCATTTTTATTCCGTCCGACCACGGAACTTTCCCCCTGAAGGTCTCACCTTTGTCCGTGTGACGTCAGATGAAACAAAACACGAGAGTGGGGACTTCCTGACCTCGACAAAGACAAGGACATCAATGCGAGTAAAGAAAGGTGGGATCGGACGGCTTGAAACGATACCGTCGGATTCATGCACGATCATTAGAGCTCCGTTCCGCTGATACCAACGGGCGAGAAGGTGTGTTTGAATAATTCACAGGAAGCCCCGCAGGTGCACAAAGATCCGCACCACGCAGGCGGGGCGCGTACACTCTGCATAACTCGGAGCCCGCGGGGCGGCCCAGCGCACTGACCCGCACACCAGAGCACCGGCGGCGCCGCTTTCCCACACGCGTCAGACTTTATGGCGGCAGACGCGGGCTGGTGGCGTCCGTCCGTGCGGATCACAGGCGAGGAGGTCCTTGATGCGGCCGGGCGTTTGACCTTGGGTGCTTTGGAACAAACCCGGCTCTCGCAGCCAGGCTCCCGCGGGCGAGCTCATCAAATATTCATGGCAAACATGTCAGAACTTGTTCTGGGGAGATTTCTGGGGAGAGACCGACAAATGAGCACATTTGCTTGACATTGCATCATGGCCACAACACTTTTTTTTTCTTTCTTTTTCCCCCCTCCCTCCATATTATGGAAGGAGTTAAAAGAAGTGGTGTGTGAAGACGTGAGCGCCATGTCAAGGCGCCGCTGAGGAGAAGCGGGTTAGAGACGAGATTTTTTTTTGCCGCGGCCATATTGATGGTTAAAGCCCGTTATGTCATGAAGTATCACAGGGGTAGGGAACCTATGGCTCTAGAGCCAGATGTGGCTCTTTTGACGACCGGATAAATCTGAGCTGACATTGCCTAACACGATAAGTAATGAATAATTCCCATTTTAATCACAGTGTTAAAAATATCGTTCAAAACATAAAACGTTCTCATGCTTTTTTATGTTCAAGAAGTTGCGTTAATGGTAAGAAGTTATTTATTTATTATTGGTTAGTACGGGGCTTGCCCTCCTGGAGGTTCTTCAGACCACCAAGCACCGACATGGGAGCCTGTTTCATCCATCCATCCATCCATCTTCTTCCGCTTATCCGAGGTCGGGTCGCGGGGGCAACAGCCTAAGCAGGGAAGCCCAGACTTCCCTCTCCCCAGCCACTTCGTCCAGCTCTTCCCGGGGGATCCCGAGGCGTTCCCAGGTCAGCCGGGAGACATAGTCTTCCCAACGCGTCCTGGGCACCTCCTACCGGTTGGACATGCCCTAAACACCTCCCTAGGGAGGCGTTCGGGTGGCATCCTGACCAGATGCCCGAACCTCCTCATCTGGCTCCTCTCCATGTGGAGGAGCAGCGGCTTTACTTTGAGTTCCTCCCGGATGGCAGAGCTTCTCACCCTATCTCTAAGGGAGAGACCCAAACTCATTTGGGCCGCTTGTACCCGTGATCTTATCCTTTCGGTCATGACCCAAAGCTCATGACCATAGGTGAGGATGGGAACGTAGATCGACCGGTAAATTGAGAGCTTTGCCTTCCGGCTCAGCTCCTTCTTCACCACAACGGATCGGTACAACGTCCGCATTTCTGAAGACGCCGCACAGATCCGCCTGTCGATCTCACGATCCACTCTTCCCTCACTCGTGAACAAGACCCCTAGGTACCCGATCTCCTCCACTTGGGGCAGGGTCTCCTCCCCAACCCGGAGATGGCACTCCACCCTTTTCCGGGCGAGAACCATGGACTCGGACCTGGAGGCCTGTTTCAGGGTTACAAAATTTTGTATTTTTCAATAAGTCTCTCAGTTGCTTTTCAGCAATTTTCGGTTGGTGGAGCGGCCGTGCCAGCAACTTGAGGGTTGCAGGTTCGATCCCCGCTTCCGCCATCCTAGTCACTGCTGTTGTGTCCTTGGGCAAGACACTTTACCAACCTTCTCCCAGTCCCACCCACACTGGTTTAAATGTAAAAATTAGATATTGGGTTTCACTATGTAAAGTGCTTTGAGTCACTATCAATCAATCAATCAATGTTTACTTATATAGCCCTAAATCACTAGTGTCTCAAAGGGCTGCACAAACCACTACGACATCCTCGGTAGGCCCACATAAGGGCAAGGAAAAACTCACACCCAGTGGGACGTCGGTGACAATAATGACTATGAGAACCTTGGAGAGGAGGAAAGCATTGAATGTCGAGCGGGTCTAACATGATACTGTGCAAGTTCAATCCATAATGGATCCAACACAGTCGCGAGAGTCCAGTCCAAAGCGGATCCAACACAGCAGCGAGAGTCCCGTTCACAGCGGAGCCACCAGGAAACCATCCCAAGCGGAGGCGGATCAGCAGCGCAGAGATGTCCCCAGCCGATACACAGGCGAGCGGTACATGGCCACCGGATCGGACCGGACCCCCTCCGCAAGGGAGAGTGGGACATAGGAGAAAAAGAAAAGAAACGGCAGATCAACTGGTCTAAAAATGAGGTCTATTTAAAGGTTAGAGTATACAAATGAGTTTTAAGGTGAGACTTAAATGAAATGACTACTAGAGAAACTACTAGAGAATCCACTAGAGAAAAAGCGCTATATAAATATAATTCACTTCTTTTTCTCTTTCGTTCTCGCTCGCGCTCTGGCTCCGGCTCCAACCCTGTCTTTCCTCCTGGCTGCCGCTTATAACATAGCGACAGGTGATTAGATAAAAAAGGCGCAGGCGGGCCATCTAGGCACCTGTCGCTGATTTTCGAGGCCGGTCCTGGCAACACCCCGCTTCGCTGCAGGCCCGCAGGCCACGCCGCCTCCACAGTTAGCTTCAGAATAACAACGTTATTACAAAGACTAAGAGACCTATTATACTCTAGAAATGTTGGTCTTACTTAAAAATGCCCATTTGTTTGTTAATTTTCATAGCCTATTATTTAAGCCACAGTTACCAGGTAGTCGGCCTGGCAACTTCCCACATTTCCTTTGAACTCCTTCATGCCATACCATGCTGTTCGTTTTGTCCACGCCACGTAAGTTTTGTTATTCATGCCACAGTGCAAGTGTTTTTGTTCATGTTTATAAATAGACTTTGTACTATCCATCCATCCATTTCCTACCACTTATTCCCTTTTGGGGTCGCTGGCACCTATCTCAGCTACAATCGGGCGGAAGGCGGGGTACACCCTGGACAAGTCGCCGCCTCATCGCGGGGCCAACACAGATAGACAACATTCACACCAATTTAGTGTTGCCAATCAACCTATCCCCAGGTGCATGTCTTTGGAAGTGGGAGGAAGCCGGAGTACCCGGAGGGAACCCACGCATTCACGGGGAGAACATGCAAACTCCACACAGAAAGATCCCGAGCCTGGATTTGAACCCAGGACTGCAGGACCTTCGTATTGTGAGGCAGACACACTAACCCCTCTTCCACCGTGAAGCCAACTTTGTACTAGTCTTTTGTTTTTTCATTAGCCAATTTTGTTCTCCGCCATTGTGCGCGCCCTTTGTTTGCCTTTTATTTAGTTTACTAGATTATTAAATAAAAAATTTACTCACATTCACGTCTCGCTCGTTTTAACTCATCCTTTACATTGGAAAAACAAATTACCTCCAAATCATAGTCCAAGTACTGAAAATAAGGCACAGCGTTATATTAGTCGCACCCATTAAGTTTCAGGAAAAAAAAACATGTCTGCATATATTACTCCAACGACAAAATTTTATCTAAAAACTAATATTTTTGCATCCATTAGCAACACCCACTAAATGTTATTTAAAAAAAATATTGGAATAATTGTAATAAAAAAAATGTTGCATATTTTAGCCACACCCACATTTTTTTATTAAAAACCTTATAGTTTTGCATATATTAGCCACACCCACTAAATTTAAACCAAACACATTTTTACATAAATTATCCACAATCACTTAGTTTTAGTTAAAAACTTTTTTTGCACATTAGCCACAACTACTAAATTTTATTTAAAAACTAATATTTTTGCATTTATTAGCAACACCTAATAAATCTTATTTAAAAAAATATTGGAATAATTGTAATAAAACAAAAATATTTTGCATATATTAGCCACACCCACATTTTTTTTAATTAAAAACAAATATTGTTTTGCAGATATTAGCCACATCCACTAAATTTAAATTAAAAACATATTTTTGCAGATATTAGCCACAACCATTTAATTTTGATCCCAAACTTTTTTTTTTGCATTTATTAGCCACAACCAGTGAATTGTATTTAAAAACTAATAGTAAAAACACATTTTTGCATAAATCAGCCACAACCACTTAATTTTAATTAAAAACTTGTTTTGCATTATTAGCCAAAACCACTAAATTTTATTTAAAAACTAATATTTTTTGGATATATTAGCCACACCCACTAAATGTTATTTGAACAAATATATGTTTTGCATATATTAGCCACACCCACACAAATGGTAATAAAGCAAAAACATGTTGCATTTTTAGCCACACCCACATTTTTTAATTAAAAACTAATAGTTTTGCATATATTAGCCACACCCACTAAATTTCAATTAAACACATTTTTGCATAAATTAGCCACAATCACTTAATTTTAGTTAAAACTTTTTTTTGCACGTATTAGCCACAACTACTAAATTTTATTTAAAAACTAAAATGTTTACACATATTAGCCACACCAAATAAATGTTATTTTAAAAAATATTGTAATAATTGTAATAAAACAAACACATTTTGCATATATTAGCTTCACCCACAATTTTTGATTAAAAACAAATATTTTTGCATATATTGGCCACACCCACTAAATGTTATTTTAACAAATATATGTTTTGCATACATTAGCCACACCCACACAAAAGGTAATAAAACAAAAATATTTTGCATATTTTAGTCACACCCACATTTGTTTTATTAAAAACTAATCGTTTTGCATTTATTATCCACACCCACTAAATTTAAATTAAAAACACATTTTTGCATAATTTAACCACAATCACTTGATTTTAGTTAAAAACATTTTTGGGGATATATTAGCCACAACTACTAAATTGGAGTTAAAAACAAAATTTTTTGCACATATTAGCCACACCAAATAAAAGTTATTTAAAAAATATTGTAATAATTGTAATAAAACAAACATATTTTGCATAGATTAGCTACAGCCACAATTTTTGATTGAAAACAAATATTTTTGCATATATTAGCCACACCCACTAAATGTTATTCAAACAAATATATGTTTTGCATATATTAGCCACACCCACACACATGGTAATAAAACAAAAACATTTTGGATATTTTAGCCACACCCACATTTTGTTATTAAAAACTAATAGTTTTGCATATATTAGCCACACCCACTAAATTTAAATTAAACACATTTTTGCACGAAATAGCCACAATCACTTAGTTTTAGTTAAAACTTTTTTTATCACATTAGCCACAACTACTAAATTTTATTTAAAAACTAAAATTTTTGCACATATTAGCCACACCAAATAAATGTTATTTTAAAAAATATTGTAATAATTGTAATAAAACAAACATATTTTGCATATATTAGCTTCACCCACAATTTTTGATTAAAAACTAATATTTTTGCATATATTAGCCACACCCACTAAATGTTATTTAAAAACAAAAAAACATGTTTATCTCCAGACGTTTTTTTTGTTTGAGAATGTCATTACTGCCACAAGTGGTGGGGAAGTGTATTGCAACTGTATGGACTACAGCTGAGAAGCTGATATTTTTTGGGGGGGTAAACAAATGCCGATCGAGACCACAAGAAAGTGTTTCAAATGTAGATTATAATCCTTTTCAACCTTTTTTAAGGCCCAAGCTGTTTTTTTACATGTTTTTTTTTTTATTTCTCTTTGCGCTTATTGGACCCTAATTAGAATAAAAAATAAGAATCATCTTTTGATATGATGCACTTAGTCCATAAGTACACAAACGTGTACATCATGTTTAGTGACATGCTAATACGTTTTTTTACCCCTTTTCATTCCTGAATTCCATGTGTGGAGAGGCGGAGCCGACGGTCCGACGGCGTGGCAGGGCACGCTGGAGCCCTGCCAGAGATGGCGGCAAGGAGGCGGAGAATGCGGCTGAGCGGAGAGGCGGGGCCTGCCGGAAGCGACGCCGCCGCAATCTAATTCAGGTGCGTGGATCGCGCACCGGCACACAATTAACTTATCTCCTCACATTGTATAAAAGGGGAGAAGGAGGAGAGATGGAGGCAGAAGGAGTCAGAGAATCTGAGTACCGAGAGCGACAGAGAGCGAACCGAAGACAGCGACGACGTGCCCGGCTGAAAGAGAGCTAGGAGCGAGCAGGAGAGAAGGAGCTGAAAAGCGACCCGACCGCAGTCAAACTTGTGTTATTGAAAGAATAACCAACAGTCAAAACTGCTCAAAGCAATGTCCTTCCTGAGTGGTCCATGGAACCCGCACGACGACAGAAAGTCTGTCACACCATGAAATGTGTATACTCTTCTGACACCACCAGAGGGCAGTATAAGTGTCCACATAAGTGCCCATAAGACCCCAATTCAGTGGCGTACACAATATTGTAAATAAGAACTAAAAGGTGGTGTCCACGCATGTGGTCACTAAGCCAGGACTGGTGGTTTGACTCCGTAGGATCTAGGTCATGGAGCGGAAACAACGCCGAGCTCAGGAGAAAGAACTCCTTTCCATTCAAAGCCGCCCTTTCCTCATCATCCGGGAAAATCAACAACACCCGAGTCAGCTGCCGAGTCTCACAACGGACGTGTGATTAATCGGTCCTTCCACGACCGTTGCGCCGCGGACAGCCTTCGGAAAGAAAGTGACGGGCTTGGATTTTTGACGGCGGAGCGCAAGCCCCCGCGCGGGATGAAGCCGGATAATTTGTTCATTTATCAATCTGTCATATATCGACTCGTCGGAGAACGTCACGCCTTAATGGCTCCTGAGAGTTCCTTGTATCTCAGCAAATTTCCCTGATGGCTGCGTGACACCGACGCTTGCCGCATGAATACTGATTGGCACTAATGCCCGCGTGGCTAATGGCCAAACACGCTGGAGATGGGCTTAGAGCCGGGCTCTATTAATCCTCCGGGGGGGTTCGAACACAAAGCCCAGCAGAAATATTAATGGCGCTATAACACATCTGTGCGGGTTCACGGGGGCCGAAGACATTTTTTTTAAAGTTAATGCGAGCGTGAGAAGAATAACTGAATAGGCAACATTCTCAGGAGTCCGATACAATCACGATTTGTATTGGCTGTGAGGGATCAGTTTTTGCCAAAACACTTTAAAAACCCAGTACAGGTTTTTATTTTAGCGGGGGAACACACTTTTTTGAATTTAGTTTTCTATCACTCACAAGCCTATATGTTTTTCGTTCTCTTAATGCATTCTAACTCGTAAATAAACACTAGCAAGAGTCAGCTAACAATGCATTCGCCTAGTAAGCGCTCTAGAAAACATCCAAAAACATTTTATACACATTATGCGACTATTTGTGTAATGTAGTATCTTTCACATTCATAATATGTTACATGTACATATTTTGCTACTTTTCTTTAGCATTGAATCAGTCATAAATTACATAGATGCACCACAACAGTGACTATTTTCCTCTAGCTAAGTTGCTATATTAAAGGCGGACAACACATTTTTAAAATATGTTTTTCCTATCATTCAAAATTGTAAAGATGTATCTTCTTTTAATGCATTCTAACTCGTAAATAAACCCTAGCAAGAGTCAGCTAACAATGCATTCGCCTATAAAGCGCTGTAGAAAACATCTAAAAACCTTTTATACACATTATGCGACTATTTGTTTAATGTAGTATCTTTCACATTCATAATAACATGTTATTTCTACGTATTTGGCAAAATATTTAGCATTGCAGCATCCATAAATTTCACAAATGCATCACAACAGTGGCTATTTTGCTCTAGTTAAGTTACTTTAGTAAAGACGGACCACATTTTTTTTTAGAATGTTTCCTATCATTCATATATGTAAAGGTTTTTCTCCTTTTAATGCATTCTAACTCGTAAATAAACACTAGCAAGAGTCAGCTAACAATGCATTCGCCTACAAAGCGCTCTAAAAAACATCCAAAAACATTTTATACACATTATGTGACTATTTGTGTAATGTAGTATCTTTCACATCCATAACATGTTACATTTACGTATTTTGCTACTTTTTTTAAGCATTGAATCAGCCATAAATTACATAGATGCATCACAACAGTGAGTCTTTTCCTCTAGCTAAGTTGCTATATTAAAGACGGACCACACATTTTGAAAATATTTTTTTCTATCATTCATAATTGTAAAGATTTATCTTCTTTTAATGCATTCTAACTCGTAAATAAACACTAGCTAGAGTCAGCTAACAATGCATTCGCCTATAAAGCGCTCTAGAAAACATCTAAAAACATTTTATACATATTATGCGACTATTTGTGTGCTGTAGTATCTTTCACATTCATAATATGTTACATTTACATATTTTGCTACTTTTCTTTAGCATTGAATCAGCCATAAATTACATAGATGCATCACAACAGTGACTATTTTCCTCTAGCTAAGTTGCTATATTAAAGACGAAACACACTTTTTTAAAATACTTTTTTCTATCATTCATAAATTTAAAGATTTATCTTCTTTTATGCATTCTAACTTGTAAATAAACACTAGCAAGAGTCAGCTAACAATGCATTCGCCTATAAAGCGCTCTAGAAAACATCCAAAAACATTTTATACACATGCTGTAACTATTTGTGTAATGTAGTATCTTTCACATTCATAATAACATGTTATATTTACGTATTTGGAAAAATATTTAGCATTGCAGCATCCATAAATTTCACAAATTCATCACAACAGTGGCTATTTTGCTCTAGTTAAGTTACTTTAGTAAAGACGGACCACATTTTTTTAGGATGTTTCCTATCATTCATAAATGTAAAGATTTTTCTCCTTTTAATGCATTCTGACTCATAAATAAACACTAGCAAGAGTCAGCTAACAATGCATTCGCCTATAAACATTTTATACACATTATGCGACTATTTGTGTAATGTAGTAACTTTCACATTCATAATAACATGTTATATTTATGTATTTTGCTACTTTTTTTTAGCATTGAATCAGCCATAAATTACATAGATGCATCCCAACAGTGACTATTTTCCTCTAGCTAAGTTGCTATATTAAAAGACGGACCACTTTTTAATTTTTCCTATCATTCATAATGGTAAAGGTTTTTTTCCTTTTAATGCATTCTAACTCGTAAATAAACACTAGCAAGAGTCAGCTAACAATGCTTTCGCCTATAAAGCGCTCTAGAAAACATCCAAAAACATTGTATACACATTATGCGACTATTTGTGTACTGTAGTATCTTTCAAATTCATAATAACATGTTTATGTATTTTGCTACTTTTTTTTAGCATTGAATCAGCCATAAATTACATAGATAGATCCCAACAGTGACTATTTTCCTCTAGCTAAGTTGCTATATTAAAAGACGGACCATTTTTTTTATTTTTCCTATCATTCATAATGGTAAAGGTTTTTTTCCTTTTAATGCATTCTAACTCGTAAATAAACACTAGCAAGAGTCAGCTAACAATGCTTTCGCCTATAAAGCGCTCTAGAAAACATCCAAAAACATTTTATACACATTATGCGACTATTTGTGTACTGTAGTATCTTTCAAATTCATAATAACATGTTTATGTATTTTGCTACTTTTTTTTAGCATTGAATCAGCCATAAATTACTTAGATGCATCACAACAGTGACTATTTTCTTCTAGCTAAGTTGCTAAATTAAAGACGGACCACACTTTTAAAAATATTTTTTCCTATCATTCATAATTATAAAGTTTTATCTTCTTTTAATGCATTCTAACTTGTAAATAAACACTAGCAAGAGTCAGCTAACAATGCATTCGCCTATAAAGCACTCTAGAAAACATCCAAAAACATTTTATACACATTATGCGACTATTTGTGTAATGTAGTATCTTTCACATTCATAATATGTTACATTTACATATTTTGCTACTTTTTTTTTTAGCATTGCTTCATCCTTAAATTGCACAGATGCATCACAACAGTGACTATTTTCCTCTTGCTAAATTGTTATATTTTAGACGGACCACACATTTTTAAAATATTTTTCCTATCATTCATAATTGTAAAGATTTATCTTCTTTTAATGCATTCTAACTCGTAAATAAACACTAGCAAGAGTCAGCTAACAATGCATTCGCCTATAAAGCGCTCTAGAAAACATATAAAAACCTTTTATACATATTATGCGACTATTTGTGTACTGTAGTATCTGTCACATTCATAACAACATGTTACATTTACATATTTTGCTACTTTTCTTTAGCATTGAATCAGCCATAAATTACATAGATGCATCACACCAGTGACTATTTTCCTCTAGCTAAGTTGTTATATCAAAGACGGACCACACTTTTTTAAAATGTTTTTTTCTATCATTCATAAATGTAAAGATTTATCTTATTTTAATGCATTCTAACTCGTAAATAAACCCTAGCAAGAGTCAGCTAACAATGCATTCGCCTATAAAGCGCTCTAGAAAACATCCAACCTTTTATACATATTATGCGACTATTTGTGTAATGTAGTATCTTTCACATTCATAACAACATGTTACATCTATGTATTTTGCTACTTTTTTTTAGCATTGAATCAGCCATAAATTACATAAATGCACCACAATGGTGATTATTTTCCTCTAGTTAAGTTGCTTTATTAAAGACGGACCACACTTTTTTAAAATATTTTTCTTCTCATTTATAATTTCAAATATTTTTCTTCTTTTATGCATTCTAACTCGTAAATAAACACTAGCAAGAGTCAGCTAACAATGCATTTGCCTATAAAGCGCTCTAGAAAACATCCAAAAACATTTTATACACATTATGCGACTATTTGTGTACTGTAGTATCTTTCACATTCATAACATGTTATATTTATGTATTTTGCTACTTTTTTTTAGCATTGAATCAGCCATAAATTACATAGATGCACCACAACAGTGACTATTTTCCTCTAGCTAAGTTGCTATATTAAAGACGGACCACACATTTTGAAAATATTTTTTTCTATCATTCATAATTGTAAAGATTTATCTTCTTTTAATGCATTCTAACTCGTAAATAAACACTAGCAAGAGTCAGCTAACAATGCATTCGCCTATTAAGCGCACTAGAAAACATCCAAAAACATTGTATACACATTATGCGACTATTTGTGTAATGTAGTATCTTTCACATTCATAATAACATGTTATATTTATGTATTTTGCTACTTTTTTTTAGCATTGAATCAGCCATAAATTACATAGATGCATCCCAACAGTGACTATTTTCCTCTAGCTAAGTTGCTATATTAAAAGACGGACCACTTTTTTATTTTTTTTTATTTTTCCTATCATTCATAATGGTAAAGGTTTTTTTCCTTTTAATGCATTCTAACTCGTAAATAAACACTAGCAAGAGTCAGCTAACAATGCATTCGCCTATAAAGCACTCTAGAAAACATCCAAAAACATTGTATACACATTATGCGACTATTTGTGAAATGTAGTATCTTTCACATTCATAATAACATGTTATATTTACATATTTTGCTACTTTTTTTAGCATTGAATCAGCCATAAATTACATAGATGCATCACAACGGTGACTATTTTCCTTAGCTAAGTTGCTATATTAAAGACGGACCACACTTTTTACAAATATTTTTTCCCATCATTCATAATTGTAAAGATTTATCTTTTAATGCATTCTAACTCGTAAATAAACACTAGCAAGAGTCAGCTAACAATGCATTCGTCTATAAAGCGCTCTATAAAACATTCAAAAACATTTTACACACATTATGAGACTATTTGTGTAATGTAGTATCTTTCACATTCATAATAACATGTTATATTTACGTATCTTGCTACTTTTTTTAGCATTGCATCAGCCATAAATTACATAGATGCATCACAACGGTGAGTCTTTTCCTCTAGCTAAGTTGCTATATTAAAGACGGACCACACTTTTTAAAAATATTTTTTCCCATCATTCATAATTGTAAAGATTTATCTTCTTTTAATGCATTCTAACTCGTAAATAAACACTAGCAAGAGTCAGCTAACAATGCATTCGCCTATAAAGCGCTCTAGAAGCATCCAAAAACGTTTTATAAACATGCTGTAACTGTTTGTGTAATGTAGTATCTTTCACATTCATAACAACATGTTAGATTTATGTATTTTGCTACTTTTTTTAATATTGAATCAGCCATAAATTACATAGATGCATCACAACAGTGACTATTTTCCTTAGCTAAGTTGCTATATTAAAGACGGACCACACTTTTTAAAAATATTTTTTCCTGTCATTCTCAATTGTAAAGATTTATCTTCTTTTAATGCATTCTAACTCGTAAATAAACCCTAGCAAGAGTCAGCTAACAATTAATTCGCCTATAAAGCCCTCTAGAAAACATCCAAAAACATTTTATACACATTATGCGACTATTTGTGTAATGTAGTATCTTTCATATTCATAACATGTTACATTTACGAATTTTGCTACTTTTTTTTAGCATTGAATCAGCCATAAATTACATAGATGCATCACAACAGTGACTATTTTCCTCTAGCTAAGTTGCTATACTAAAGACGGAACATACTTTTTTAAAATATTTTTTCCCGTCATTCATAATGTTAAAGATTTATCTTCTTTTAATGCATTCTAACTTGTAAATAAACACTAGCAAGAGTCAGCTAACAATGCATTCGCCTATAAAGCGCTCTAGAAAACATCCAAAAACCTATGTCAACACTATATACTCATGCTGTAACTATTTGTGTAATGTAGTATCTTTCACTCTTATAATAACATGATATATTTACGTATTTTTATTAAATCTCCCGGGGCAACCATTGTCCCTAATTTACCCCCCGATTTATCCACCCGGACAACAATATTGGGGGCGTGCTTCAAAGGCAGAAAGACACATACCCTGTTCTGCGGAAAGCCTGCAGAATTAGATAACAATGCCCACCTGGGCCATCTACCCCACCAGTCGCTGTCTTCGAGGCCGGTCCTGACACACCCCGTTCCGCGGTAGGCCCACGGAATTAGATAAAGCCCACCTGGGCCATCTACCCCACCAGTCGCTATCTTCGAGGCCGGTCCTGACACACCCTGTTCCACGGCAGGCCTGCGGAATTAGATAACAAGGCCCACCTGGGCTATCTACCCCGTGGTCCCCAACCACCGGGCTACAGAAAACTTTTGTATTATTTTTTAAATAAACATTAAAAACCCCAAGATACACCTACAGTTAGTGGACCAGTCCCCAAAACCTCCATTTTTAATGACACAAAAAAAATAATCCCCCCCTGCCGGGCAGCGGGACAAATTATCAAGTGTTGACCATTCCTCAGCTACAAAAAGGTTGGGGACCACCAATCTACCCCACCAGTTGCGCGGAATTAGATAAAAAAGGTCCACCTGGGCCATCTACCCCAGTGGTCCCCAACCAACAGGCTGCAGAAAAATGTTGTATTAATTAATTATATATATATATTTTTTTATTAAATCAACATAAACACAAATTACACTTACAATTAATTAGTGCACTAACCCAAAAAAACTCCCTTTTTCATGACAAAAATCCCCCCCACCCCCCTTCCCGCTGGGCCGCGGGACTAATTATCAAGCGTTTACCAGTCCTAAGCTAGTGTCTTCGAGGCTGGTCCTGACAAAACCTGTTCCGCGGCAAGCCCGCAGAATTAGGTAACAGGCCCACCTGGGCCATCCACCCCACCAGTCGCTGTCTTTGAGGCCGGTCCTAACAAACACATAACATTTAAGCATTGGAAGTTAATAATAACATATATGCGACTTATTCTTTTTTAGTTTAAATTTTTTTTAATTTATTTATTTCAGGCAATGACATAAAAAAAAGTACAAAGTTGACAACATACAATAATATAAATTACTATAGTACAAAAAGGTAATTTACAGTATGCAATGCATTAATTACACTTATGGCTAAAACGCTGTTCGGGTTTTCCGGGGACCGATGATCTTTCCCAAATTTGGGGGCTCCTCGAGGGTTGATTATGATTATTTCGTCCTCCAATAGCGTTATGTCATTTCAACTAAGCTGAAAGCTGTCCGTCACATTCTGGAATAATCAACTTCGGACTCCAAAGAGAGATTATTCCGGGTTTCAAAAAGCCCCGATGTGAATAATGCAGTGCAAAAAAAAAAAAAGTGACACCAAAAATAAATACATGTGAATAATTTACTCTGTTACGAGTCCATTTTATCAGGGAACAATGTCGCCGGGTGAGATTTCCCCTGATGGCGGATAAGACTTGGGATGAAAACAAATCATGTTTAACGCTCCTTTTAACTGGCCTATAAATCAACGGAAACCAATCGGCTCCTCCTACTTCCTTGTGCCTTTCCGAGGAATAGCCGGGAGAAAAAGGACGAACTAGCCCAGGAGAGTCGGCGACGTATCGAGGGTTTCTGAGAGTAGATTGCTGAAAGTTAACAAGTTATATGATTCTGCGGTAAACGGTTGCAAAACTAGCTGCTGATGTGAGCGTGCTAACATACCAAAATTATATGACTGTAAGGTGTATAGTTGTGGAAATAGAGACAACAAAAAAAAAGTCAAAAAAGTTAGCATGCTTAGATACAGTTCGTCACATACCGAGTTGTATGACTCCAAAGTGTATGGCAGTGGAATTAGTGAAAAAAAAGTGTGAAATTAGCTGAAAGAGCTAGCATGTAATTGTTAGCATGCTAACATATAGCACTTGTCACAAACAGAGGTAAATGACCCTAGGGTGTATCGCGGTGGAATTAGAGGGAAAAGCGTGAAATTAGCATGTAAATGTTAGCATGCCAACAGGTAGCGTATTTCACATACCAAGTTGTATGACTAAGTTGTATGGTTGTGAAATTAGAGAAACAGGTGTAAAATTAGCCAGAAAGGTTAGCATGTTATTGGTAGCATGGCAACAGGTAGCATATTTCAAATATGAAGTTATACGACTAAGTTGTATGGCCGCGGGATTATTGGAAAAAGTGTGAAATTAGCTGAAAGAGCTAGCATGTAATTGTTAGCATGCTAACATATAGCACTTGTGACAAACAGAGGTAAGCGACCCTAGGGTGTATGGCAGTGGAATTAGAGGAAAAAGCGTGAAATTAACTAAATTAGTTAGCATGTAAATGTTAGCATGCCAACAGGTAGCGTATTTCACATACCAAGTTGTATGACTCTAAGTTGTATGGTTGCGAAATTAGAGAAAAAAGTGTAAAATTAGCTAGAAAAGTTAGCATGCTATTGGTAGCATGCTAACATATAGCGTTTGTCACATACCGAGTAATATGACTCTGGCAGTGGAATTTGATTAAAAAAAAGTGAAATTAGCTGAACGAGTTAGCACGTAATTGTTAGCATGCTAATCGTTAGCGTTTTTCGCATACCAAGTTATACGACTAAGTTGTATGGCTGCGGAATTTGAGAAAAATGTGTAAAATTAGCCAAAAAGGCTAGCATGCCATGGTTGAATGCTAAAGTTAGCATGCTATCATACACAACTAGTACATGTTAGCATACAAACAGGTAGCATATTTCACATACTAAGTTATAAGAATCTAAGTTGCATGGCTGTGGAATTAGGAAAAATAACTGTAAAAATAGCTAAAACAGTTAGCATGCCATTGCTAGCATGCTAACATACAGCGTTTGTCACATACCAAATTTTATTACTCTAATGAGTATGGCAGTGGATTTAGAGAAGAAAAAAAACGTGAAATTAGCTGAAAGAGTTAGCATGTAGTTGTTAGCATGCTAACATAGTGTTTGTCACATAGCGAGTTTTATGACTAAAGTGTATGGCAGTGGAATTAGAGAAAAACGTGTGATAAGCAAGAAATTGTTAGCATGCTAACAGGTAGCATATTTCACATATTGAGTTAAATGACTGTAAGTTGTATGGCTGCGGAATTTCAGAAAAATGTGTAAAATTAATTAAAAAGGTTAGCAAGCCATTGGTAGCATGCTAACATATAGTTTGTCACATACCGTGTTATATGACTCTAATGTGTATGGCAGTGAAATGAGAGAAAAAAAATGTGAAATCAGCTGAAAGAGTTAGCACGTAATTGTTAGCATGCTAACGGGCAGCATCTTTCACATACCAAGTTATACGACTCTAAGTTGTATGGCTGCGGATTTAGAAAAAATGTGTAAAATTAGCTAAAAATGTTAGCATGCCATTGCTAGCATGGTTGAATGCTAAAATTAGCGTGTTAACATATAGCATTTGTCACATACCAAGTTATATGACTCTAAAGTGTATGGCAGTGGAATTAGAGAAAAACCTGTGAAATTAGTTGAAAATGTTAGCATGTAAATGTTAGCATGCTAACAGGTAGCATCTTTCACTTACCAAAGTATATGACTAAGTTGCATGGCTGCGAAAATAGAGAAAAAAGGTGTAAAATTAGCTAAAAAGGGTTATCACTTTTGGGGGGCGGGGTTTATATAAGACATGAACACACATGTGTTTTCATTTTGTATGCATTCTAAATAATAAATGAATGCTAGCAAGTGTCAGCTAACAATAACTATGAAGGGGAGTGGATCCATTCATCCAAAAGCCTCCATAAATGTTTTATAGACGTGCTGATATTAAAGTGTTGAAAGTAAAAATTAACAATAAAGTGTTATTTTTACATTTTGAAATATTTTGGAGGGGAAATATTGCATATTTTATTTGCTTGTCATATAAAAGAAAACATTTTCTTTGCTATAAAAAGGACCGAAACAGACAACAAATCATGAAAAAATTATAAATAATTATAGTTACAATTATATAATTTTTACAAAAATAATATGTATTGTGTATATTATTATAAATTATACAAACTTTTTTAAATAGAATATATGTAAAATTAATCTGGAAATTTAGTGTTGAAAGTTTTAAAAAAGTGATATTTTTATACTTTTAAATATTTGTTGGAAAAATAATGCATATTTTGCGTGTTTGCCTTTTAAAACAAATGTTTTTTTTTACATAAAATGGATTGAAATTAACAAACAAAAAACATGAACAAAATATAACTTATTATAATTATTATAAAATTATTCTAAACATATGACATATATTTTTTTATTATTATAAAATTATAAAAACTTTTTGGGACTGATATATATGAAGTTAATCTAGATATTTAGGTGTTGAAAGTACAAATAAATATAAAGACTTATGTTTAACACTTATTTTTAATACTTTCATGAGTGGGGACTCAAAAAAAAAAAACAATTCTACAAAATATAATAATGCATTAAAATCAAAGTTATGACATATTGACCTATTTAAGTCTCCAATTACTTCACGTCAAATATTACACTTTAAAAAAGTTTTTGGGGGGATAAAATATTACATACTTGCATGTTTGCCATACTAAAAAATCAACATTTTCTTTGACATAAAAGAGACTGAAAAAAACAGACAAAAAAACATGAAAAAAAATATAATTATTATAATTATTATTAAAGTATTATATATACATATATGCATATATATAGAGAGATGAGACATATTTTCATATTATTATAAAATGATAAAAACTTTTTGTCACGGACATAAATGAAGTTTATCTAGATATTTAGGTGTTGAAAGTTAAAAATAAAAGGCTTATGTTTAACACTTATTTTTACTCTTTCATGAGTGGCGACTTAAAAAAATAAAGAATAATAATTCCTCAAAATATAATAATGCATTAAAATTAATATTATGACATATTGACCTATTTAAGGCTCCAAATATGTCACATCAAATATTACACTTTCTGGGGGGAGTACAATATTGCATATTTTATGTGTTTGCCAATAAAAATAAAAAAATGTTTTTAAATCTTTGACATAAAGGGACTGAAACAAAACACACAAAACAACATGAAAACCTTTCAAATTATTATAATTATTATTATAAAATAACTTTATAAAATTATAACTTTTTTGGACAGATACATATGAAGTTAATATGGATATTTAGGTGTTGAAAGTGCAGAAAAAATGTAAAACTGATGTTTAACACTTTAATGAGTGGGGACTTAAAAAATAATAATAATTCTACAAAATATAATAATGCATTAAAATCAATGTTATGACATATTGACCTATTTAAGTCTCCAATTACTTCACATCAAATATTACACTTTAAAACATTTTGGGAGAAAATATTGCATATTTTGCATGTTTGCTATATAAAAACCATAATTTTCTTTGACATAAAAGGGACTGAAAAAAACAAACAAAAAAACATTAAAAAATTATAAAATATGATGATTATTATAAAAGTTGTATATATATATATATATATATACATATGACATATATTTTTGTATTACTATAAAATTATAAAAACTTTTTGGGACTAATATACAAATTATTATAATTATTATTATAAAATAACTATAAAATTATAACTTTTTTGGACGGATACATATGAAGTTAATCTAGATATTTAGGTGTTGGAAGTTTTTTTTTTTATAAAAAAAAACATTTTCTCTGCAATAGAAGGGACTGAAACAAACAAAAATTAAAAAAATTATTATAATCATTATTATAAAATATATATATATATATATCATTCAATAAACTTTTATGAACGGATATAAATGAAGTTAATCTAACAATTGTTAATCTAGATATTTAGGTGTTGAAAGTTAAACATTTTTTAAAAATGTATCTTTAACACTTATTTTTTGAACACGTTCATTAATAGGGACTTAAAAAAAACAAATTTTTCCAAATATAATAATGCATTAAAATCAATATTATGACATATTGACCTATTTAAGGCTCCAATTACTTCACATCAAATATTACACTTTGAAGTTTTTTGGGGAAAATATTACATATTTTGTGTGTTTGACACATATATATATATATATATATATATATATATATATATATATATACATATATATACATATATACATATATACATATATACATATATACATATACATATACATATATACATATATATATACATATATACATATATATACATATATACATATATACACATATATACATATATACATATATATATATATATATATACATATATATATATATATATATATATATATATATATATATATGAAACATATTTTTATATTAGCAAATAATAAAAACTTTTTGGGACTGATATATAGGAAGTTAATCTAGATATTTAAGTAAAAAAGTAAAAAAAAAATCAAAACTTATGTTTAACACTTATTTTTAACACATTTATGGTAGAGGAATTAAAAAAAAATCATATTTCAAAATATAATAATGCATTAAAATCAATGTAATGACATATTGACCTATTTAAGTCTCCAATTACTTCACATCAAATATTACACTTTAAAAAAGTTTTTTGGGGGATAAAATACTGCATGTTTGCCATATAAAAAACAAAAAAACATTTTCTTTGACATTAAGGGACTGAAACAAACATAAAACATGAAAAACATTATAACTTAATATAATTATTATTATAAAATTATTATAAATATATTAAATGTATTTTTATACTATCATAAAATTATAAAAACTTTTTAGGACGGATATATATGAAGTTAATCTAGATATTTAGGTGTTGAATGTAAAAAAATAAGACTTATGTTTAGCACTTATTTTTACACTTTCATGAGTGGTGACTTAAAAAAAAAAAAAAAAAATTCTACAAAAAATAATAATGCATTAAAATCAATGTTTTGACATATTGACCTACTTAAGTCTCCAATTACTTAACATCAAATATTACACTTTAATAAAAGTTTTTTGGGGGATAAAATATTGCATACTTTGCATGTTTGTTATATTAAAAAAAAGAAAAAAAATGGACATAAAGGGACTGAAACAAACAAACAAAAACATGCAAAAATGTATAACTTACAATAATTATTATTATGAAATTATTATAAATATACAACAAACATTTTGACATTATTATAAAAATATAAAAACTTTTTGGGATGCATATATATGAAGTTAATCTTGATATTTAGGTGTTGAATGTAAAAAAAAAAAAGACTTATGTTTAGCACTTATTTTTACACTTTCATGAGTGGTGACTTTAAAAAAATTCTACAAAATATAATAATGCATTAAAATCAATGTTTTGACATATTGACCTACTTAAGTCTCCAATTACTTCACATCAAATATTACACTTTAAAACAGCTTTTTGGGGGATAAAATATTGCATACTTTGCATGTTTGTTATATTAAAAAAAAGAAAAAAAAATGGACATAAAGGGACTGAAACAAACAAACAAAAACATGCAAGAATGTATAACTTACAATAATTATTATTATGAAATTATAAATACATAACAAACATTTTGACATTATTATAAAATTATAAAAACTTTTTTGGACGGATTGATATGAAGTTAATCTAGATATTTAGGTGCTGAGTGTAAAAAAAAATACTTATGTTTAACACTTCTTTTTACACTTTCATGAGTGGTGACTTAAAAAAAAAAAATTCTACAAAATATAATAATGCATTAAAATCAATGTTATGACATATTGACCTATTTAAGGCTCCAATTACTTCACATCAAATATTACACTTTGGAGTTTTTTTGGGGGAAAATATTACATATTTTGTGTGTTTGCCATATAAAAAACAAAGTTTTCTTTGACATAAAAAGTTATGAAATAAACAAACAAAAAAAACATGAAAAAATTATATATTATTATAATTAATATTGTAAAAGTAGTATATATATATATATACATATATATATATATATGACATATTTTTATATTATTTTAAAATGATAAACACTTTTTGGGACTGATATTTAGGAAGTTAATCTAGATATTTAAGTAAAAAAGTAAAAACAAATGTAAAACTTATGTTTAACACTTATTTATAGTGAGTGGGGACATAAAAAAATCATATTTCAAAATATAATAGTGCATTAAAATCAATGTTATGACATATTGACCTATTTAAGTCTCCACTTACTTCACATCAAATATTACACTTTAAAAAAGGTTTTTGGGGGGATAAAATATTGCCTACTTGCGTGTTTGCCATATACAAAAAAAAAAATAAAAAAATTCTTTGACATAAAGGGACTGAAACAAACAAAAAACATGAAACAAATAACTTATTATAATTATCATTATAAAAATCTTACATGTATTTTTATATTATCATTACATTATAAAAACGTTTTGGGACGGATATATATGAAGTTAATCTAGATATTTAGGTGTTGAAAGTACAGAAAAAATGTAAGACTTATGTTTAACACTTATTTTTAATACTTTCATGAGTGGGACTCAAAAAAAAAAAAAAAAATACTCCTACAAAATATAATAATGCATTGAAATCAATGTTTTGACATATTGACCTATTTGAGGCTCCAATTACTTCACATCAAATATTACATTTTTAATGTTTTTTTGGGGGAAAATCTTGCACATTTAGCGTGTTTTGTTTGCACAACAAGCAGCGAGACTCCAAGTCATGTTGGTGCAAAGTCATCACAGGTGGCAAAGTCTCCACGATGATTCTCCGACTTTGTCAAAGTCAGAGAGTTGAAAAACGGGTCGGGGCAAACCGGGGGAGAAATAAATAAAAAATATTTGAAAAAAGGCCTCTCAAGACGCCTGACGTGTTTATTTTGAAACAGGCACGGCGTCCGATGGGGAGCGACACTTGCCCGCAAAAAAAAAAAAACTAACAAAAAACCACGGGTCCGTCTCCGGGGGTTACCGCCAGGAGTCGGAGGCGGACTGAGCAAAGAGACGACGTCCTTGAAGCTTCATCACGTCTCCTTTTGATGAGGTTTTCCTTTTTTAATTTTCTTTTTTCTCGTCTCAAGACGCGCCTTCAAATATTTTAAAGTGCGGGATTGCACCTGTCTGACGATTTTACCTTTTTTTACCTGTCCCGAAACACCAGCAAGCACAACTCTTTCATGCACAAGCTGGAGGCCGTTGGTGTTGAGAAGTACACTAATGTGACAATAACCATAGGGCCGGGGGCCACTGTTGGCCCGCCAAAACATATCAGTTTCTCATCCGTGCTCGGTTGTAATACACTTCTCCGCCACTTGTGGCAGTAAAGGCCATATCAAATATTCATTAAGATTCTTTAGCGCAAAAAATATGACTAAAATGTTGAAGCTCTATTTTTATTTGCACTTTAATTTCATTGATGGTTTATTTGAGAAACATATATATTTAGTTTGAATTAATTGTATGAATTTTTGTAATCAGCCTGACTTAAGCCTTGATAAAAACTGGTTAGCGTGCTAACTTTAGAATGCTAACAAATATCATTTGTCATATACCAAGTTAGCTAAACTAAATGATAGCATGCTAACAGGTAGCATCTTTCACATACCAAGGACAATATCAAACATTCATTGAGAAGTTTAAGCGCAAAAAATTATGACTAAAATGTTGACGTTGTATTTTTTATTTGCAGCTTAATTTTATTGACGGTTTAGATGAGAAACATTTTTATTATTATTAATTTATAACTGGTTAGCATGCTAACATAGTGTTTGTTTCATACCAAGTTAACTAAACTAAATGGTAGCATGCTAACAGATTAACACATACCAAGTATTATTCTTTTTGTAATATTTCTCTATTTTGTTTCCTTTTAAACCCCCATTATTTACTTTTTACTTTTTTTTTTTAAATTGATTTCAACTCTGTTCACTGCTGCTGGAATTTTAATTTTCCTGAAGGGACTCTCCTGAAGGAATCAATAAAGTACTATCTATCTATCTATCTATCTATCTATCAATCTATCTATCTATCTAAATAAATCAAATGTTAGCATGCTAACAGGTAGCATCTTTCACATACCAAGGATGATATCAAACAATAGGGAAGCGCAAAAAATATGACACAGTTTGTACAGTTTATATGAGAAACATATATATTATTAATTTAGTTTGAATTGATTCATTTTTGCACATTAATTGTATAATTATGGACCCCTTCTTAAGTGTATTTGTATACTATTTTTCCAATCAGCCTGACCTAAGCCTTGATAAAAACTGGTTAGCATGCTAACATAGTGTTTGTCACATACCAAGTTAACTCAACTAAATGGTAGCATGCTAACAGGTAGCAACGTTCACATACCAAGGACAATATCAAACATTCATAGAGAAGTTTCTTAAGCACGGAAAAATATGATTAAAATGCTGAAGCTATATTTTTGTATTATTGACAGTTTATATGAGAAATATAAATATTATTAATATAAATTTAGTTTGAATTAATTGTATAATTATGGTCCTTTCTTATAAAGTATATTTATTTACTAATTGTTGTAATCAGCCTGACTTAAGCCTTGATAAAAACTGGTTAGCGTGCTAACTTTAGAATGCTAACAAATATCATTTGTCATATACCAAGTTAGCTAAACTAAATGATAGCATGCTAACAGGTAGCATCTTTCACATACCAAGGACAATATCAAACATTCATTGAGAAGATTCTTTAGCGCAAAAAAATATGACAAAAATGTTGAAGCTCTATTTTTATTTGCACTTTAATTTTATTGACGGTTTATTTGAGAAACACATATTTAATTATTATTAATTTAGTTTGAATTAATTGTATAATTATGGTCCCTTCTTATAAAGTGTATTTATTTACTAATTTTTGTAATCAGCCCGACTTAAGCCTTGATAAAAACTGGTTAGCGTGCTAACTTTAAAATGCTAACAAATATCATTCGTCACATACCAAGTTAGCTAAACTAAATGATAGCATGCTAACAGGTAGCATCTTTCACATACCGAGGACAATATCAAACATTCATTGAAAAGATTCTTTAGCGCAAAAAAATATGACTAAAATGTTGAAGCTCTATTTTTATTTGCACTTTAATTTTATTGACGGTTTATTTGAGAAACATATATATTTAGTTTGAATTAATTGTATAAATATGGGTCCCTTCTTATAAAGTGTATTTATTTACTATTTTTTGTAATCAGCCTGACTTAAGCCTTGATAAAAACGGGTTAGCGTGCTAAGTTTAGAATGCTAACAAATATCATTTGTCACATACCAAGTTAGCTAAACTAAATGATAGCATGCTAACAGGTAGCATCTTTCACATACCAAGGACAATATCAAACATTCATTGAGAAGATTCTTTAGCGCAAAAAAATATGACTAAAATGTTGAAGCTCTATTTTTATTTGCACTTTAATTTTCTTGACGGTTTATTTGAGAAACACATATATAATTATTATTAATTTAGTTTGAATTAATTGTATAATTATGGTCCCTTCTTATAAAGTGTATTTATTTACTAATTTTTGTAATCAGCCTGACTTAAGCCTTGATAAAAACTGGTTAGCGTGCTAACTTTAGAATGCTAACAAATATAATTCGTCACATACCAAGTTAGCTAAACTAAATGATAGCATGCTAACAGGTAGCATCTTTCACATACCAAGGACAATATCAAACATTCATTGAGAAGATTCTTTAGCGCAAAAAAATATGACTAAAATGTTGAAGCTCAATTTTTATTAGCACTTTAATTTTATTGACGGTTTATTTGGGAAACATATATTTAGTTTGAATTAACTGCATAAATATGGGTCCCTTCTTATAAAGTGTATTTATTTACTAATTTTTGTAATCAGCCTGACTTAATTAACCCTTTATAAAAACTGGTTAGCGTGCTAACTTTAAAATGCTAACAAAATGCATTTGTCACATACCAAGTTAACTAAACTAAATGATAGCATGCTAACAGGTAGCTTCTTAAACATACCAAGGACAATATCAAACATTCATAGAGAAGTTTTGGACTTTGACTTGGATTGTGTCTCCGATGCAAAGGGAAATTGGCACGAGCGAGACGTGAATGTGAGTACATTTTAGTATATTACTAACACAAACAAACTACAACAAAAGGAGCGCACAATAGGGCGGTATAGCTCGGTTGGTAGAGCAGCCGTGCTAGCAACTTGAGGGTTGCAGGTTCGATTCCCGCTTCCGCCATCCTAGTCACTGCCGTTGTGTCCTTGGGCAAAACACTTTACCCACCTGCTCCCAGTGCCACCCACACTGCTTTGAATGTAACTTAGATATTGGGTTTCACTATGTAAAGCGCTTTGAGTCACTAGAGAAAAGCGCTATATAAATATAATACACTTCACTTCACTTAAGCGCAAAAAATTATGACTAAAATGTTGACGTTGTATTTTTTATTTGCAGCTTAATTTTATTGACAGTTTAGATGAGAAACATTTATATTATTATTAATTTATTTCGAATTTATTCATTTTTGCACATTAATTGTATAATTATGGGCCCCTTCTTAAGTGTATTTGTTTACTATTTTTGCAATCAACCTGACCTAAGCCTTGATAAAAAAACTGGTTAGCATGCTAACATAGTGTTTGTCACATACCAAGTCAACTAAACTAAATGGTAGCATGCTAACAGGTAACAACATTCAAATACCAAGGACGATATCAAACATTCATAGAGAAATATGACTAAAATGCTGAAGCTATATTTTTGTATTATTGACGATTTATTTGAGAAACACATATATAATTATTATTAATTTAGTTTGAATTAATTGTATAATTATGGTCCCTTCTTATAAAGTGTATTTATTTACTAATTTTTGTAATCAGCCCGAGTTAATTAAGCCTTGATTAAAAACTGGTTAGCGTGCTAACTTTAGAATGCTAACAAAGAGCATTTGTCACATACCAAGTTAACTAAACTAAATGATAGAATGCTAACAGGTAGCATCTTTCACATACCAAGGACAATATCAAACATTCATTGAGAAGATTCTTTAGCGCAAAAAAATATGACTAAAATGTTGAAGCTCTATTTTTATTTGCACTTTAATTTTATTGACGGTTTATTTGAGAAACATATATATTTAGTTTGAATTAATTGTATAAATATGGGTCCCTTGTTATAAAGTGTATTTATTTACTAATTTTTGTAATCAGCCTGACTTAAGCCTTGATAAAAACTGGTTAGCGTGCTAACTTTAGAATGCTAACAAATATCATTTGTCACATACCAAGTTAGCTAAACTAAATGATAGCATGCTAACAGGTAGCATCTTTCACATACCAAGGACAATATCAAACATTCATTGAGAAGATTCTTTAGCGCAAAAAAATATGACTAAAATGTTGAAGCTCTATTTTTATTTGCACTTTAATTTTATTGACGATTTATTTGAGAAACACATATATAATTATTATTAATTTAGTTTGAATTAATTGTATAATTATGGTCCCTTCTTATAAAGTATATTTATATACAAATTTTTATAGTCAGCTTGACTTAAGCCTGGATAAAAACTGGTTAGCGCGCTAACTTTAGAATGCTGACAAAGAGCATTTGTCACATACCAAGTTAACCAAACTAAATGGTAGCATGCTAACAGGTAGCAACGTTCACATACCAAGGACAATATCAAACATTCATAGAGAAGTTTCTTAAGCGCAAAAAATTATGACCAAAATGTTGAAGTTGTATTTTTTATTTCGCAGCTTAATTTTATTGACAGTTTAGATGAAAAAACATTTATATTATTATTAATTTATTTCGAATTGATTCATTTTTGCACATTAATTGTATAATCATGGCCCCTTCTTAAGTGTATTTGTATACTATTTTTGCAATCAGCCTGACCTAAGCCTTGATAAAAACTGGTTAGCATGCTAACATAGTGTTCGTCACATACCAAGTTAACTAAACTAAATGATAGCATGCTAACAGGTAGCATCTTTCGCATACCAAGGACAATATCAAACATTCATAGAGAAGTTTCTTAAGCGCAAAAAATTATGACCAAAATGTTGACGTTGTATTTTTTATTTCGCAGCTTAATTTTATTGACAGTTTAGATGAGACACATTTATACTATTATTAATTTATTTCGAATTGATTCATTTTTGCACAATAATTGTATAATTATGGGCCCCTTCTGAAGTGTATTTGTATACTATTTTTGCAATCAGCCTGACCTAACACGTGAAAAAAACTGGTTAGCATGCTAACATAGTGTTTGTCATGTACCAAGTTAACTAAACTAAATGGTAGCATGCTAACAGGTAGCAACATTCAAATACCAAGGATGCTAAAGTTAGCATGCTAACAAAGAATTTGTCACATACCAAGTTAACAAAATCAAATGTTAGCATGCTAACAGGTATCATCTTTCAAATACCAAGGATGATATCAAACGATTGAAAAGTTTCTTAAGCGCAAAAAATATGACACAAATTTGGAAGCTGCATTTTTGTATTAGTTACAGTTTGTATGAGAAACATATATATTATTATTATTAATTTAGTTCGTATTGATTATTTTTTGCAGTGTAATTGTATAATTATGGGTCCCTTCTTATGAAGTGTATTTGTTTACTATTTTTTGTAATCAGCCTGACCCAAGCCTTGATAAAAACTGGTTAGCATGCTAAAGTTGGCACGCTAACATATAGCGTTTGTCACATATCAAGTAAGCTAAATTAAATGTTAGCTTGCTAACAGGTAGCATCTTTCACATACCAAGGACAATATCAAACATTCATTGAGAAGTTTCTTAAGCGCAAAAAAATATGACTAAAATGTTGAAGCCGTATTTTTGTATTATTGACAGTTTATATGAGAAACTTAGATATTTTTATTATTATTTTAGTTCAAATTAAAAATGTTTGCACTGTAATTATATAATGATGAATCACTTTTTAGGAAGTGTATTTGTTTACTATTTTTTGTAATCAGCCTGACCTAACCCTTGATAAAAAACTGGTAAGCATGCTAAAGTTAGCACGCTAACATAATAGTGTGAGAGTCCAGTCCATAGTGGATCTAACATAATAGTGTGAGAGTCCAGTCCATAGTGGATCTAACATAATAGTGAGAGTCCAGTCCATAGTGGATCTAATATAATAGTGAGAGTCCAGTCCATAGTGGATCTAACATAATAAAGTGAGAGTCCAGTCCATAGTGGATCTAACATAATAATGAGAGTCCAGTCCATAGTGGATCTAAAATAATAGTGTGAGAGTCCAGTCCATAGTGGATCTAACATAATATTGTGAGAGTCCAGTCCATAGTGGATCTAACATAATAGTGAGAGTCCAGTCCATAGTGGATCTAACATAATAGTGAGAGTCCAGTCCATAGTGGATCTAACATAATAGTGTGAAAGACTAGTCCAAAGTGGATCTAACATAATAGTGAGAGAGTCCAGTCCATAGTGGATCTAACATAATATTGTGAGAGTCCAGTCCATAGTGGATCTAACATAATAGTGAGAGTCCAGTCCATAGTGGATCCAACATAATAGTGTGAGAGTCCAGTCCATAGTGGATCTAACATAATAGTGAGAGTCCAGTCCATAGTAGATCTAACATAATAGTGTGAAAGACCAGTCCATATTGGATCTAACATAATAGTGAAAGTCCAGTCCATAGTAGATCTAACATAATAGTGAGAGTCCAGTCCATAGTGGATCCAACATAATAGTGAGAGTTCAGTCCATAGTAGATCTAACATAATAGTGTATCATATATGATACATTATACATCAGCAATATTAGTAGTTTTACATTTAGGAAACAACTCCAGTTTCCAATCAGTGCTCCCTTTGAAGGGTTTATGTAAATGAGCAGAACATCTGCGACACTCAATTATGACGAGCCAGTAGGTGGAAAAAAAAAAGCCCGAGTGAAGCTCTTAAATGTGTTGATGCTCCGCCGCCCTGGAAGCAATAATCTGTGATGAGGCAACAGAGAGGCTCGACCTTTCACTTGATATGTTGATCAGCCCGACAGCTGACATTTTATCTTCCGGCACCTCGGCCAAATATTGTGTCGGAAGGTAAAAGTAACGGCGTGGGGGGGGTGGGGGGGAGTTATTAGTAATGGGCGTCCCATTAAATACGCTCAGCTTGAGTTGATGTATGTGATGTCTGGAAGCAAACAAACACTTGTTGGGTTTCTCCCGCCCAGGATGGCGGAAGCGGGAATCGAACCTGCAACCCTCGGAAAGCATGTGCACGCCAGTTTTCCCAGACTCTGTATTTAGTTAGCGCAGGCAGCATGAAGCAGGGCTTTTATTGTGAAGATAGGAAAGGTGCAGTCGGCCTTTAGAGTTTTGACGGAAGGTACGGCGCGAGAGTCTGTTGAAATAAAAAGTGTTTCTCGCCTTCCTCTCGGTCATATTTTCATAATAATGATCTTGCAGCAGCCAGCGTCATCTCACAAGACCCTCCGGTACCGTGAATGTCATTTAAGTGACGTCTTGGTGAAGATTGATGATCACTCATTTTTAGGTCTATTTTTTTTTTTAAAAGCCTGGCTGGAGATCGACTGACACACCCCCCGCGGTCGACTGGTAGCTCGCGATCCACGTAATGGGCACCCCTGCTTTAGAGCGTCCACTGTTGGAGTTGACTGCTGGTGCTTCAAGGTTCAATTTGTGTATTTTTATTCCGTGCAGCATGCAAAAAAAAAAAAAACAATCCTTGCTTTTCAAGCCTCTCTTCTGTGCGGAGGTCGCTGATTGCCGGAGTGTATTCAAGCCATTTTTTTTGTTTTTTTATATAGCGGCAAATAAAAGAGCCTACATGGGGGGGGGGGAAAAATAGCTTTTTGTCCTCTGATGTCCAGAAAAACAAAGTGCATCGGCCTCAAACTCCCAACATAGTTTCCTGCGCTCCCCGGGGCCGCCGTAAGTGTTTGTTTTTTTTCAACGTCGGCCATCACTCCTCTAATTGCTGCAAAACTTGTTAGGGACACACAAAGTGCCCCCGTGATTAATTTTAATGACTTTTTTTTTTTTCCCGGCTAAAAAAAAACAAAAAAACCCAGCGGCGCCGGAGTCATCGATCACCGGGACGCGTGCCTTGGTCCGTCAGCGCTCTTCCAAGGTGAACGCAGGCCAGTCCCGTCCTGCAGGAGGCGCTCCCGCTTCCCAGATGCGTGTCAGGGTTGCTCCTGACAGTTTGTTTGTGTTCTAGTATTTCCTGTGCGTGTGTAGTATTTCCTGTCTTTGTCTGTTTCCTGTCTTTCTCCCTGAGTGCTGTGTCCCCACAGCTGCGGCTGATCGGCACCTGGCCACACCTGGTGTCAATCAGCCCGCTCCTATTTAGAAACTGTCTTCCCATCCAGTCATCCACCCATCCATTTTCTACCGCTTATTCCCTTTTGGGGTGGCGGGGGGCGCTGGCGCCTATCTCAGCTACAATCGGGCGGAAGCCGTGGTACACCCTGGACAAGTCGCCACCTCATCGCAGCCCATCCGGTCAGTGCTAGATTATGGTCGTGTCGAAGTCACTTCTGTATTGTCGTGTCATGTCATATATATGTATATATATATATATATATATATATATATATATATATATATATATTTTCTTTTTTTTTTTTTCTTTTTTTTTTGAATTTTTTTTACTTCCTTTATGGCTTACTTGTCAAATCTATTTTGTTTTGTATATCCTTTCTAACTACATATATATATATATATATATATATATATATATATATATATATATATACACATATATATATATATATATATATATATATATATATATATATATATATATATATATATATATACACACATACACACACACATATATATATATATATATATATATATATATATATATATAGTTAGAAAGAATATACAAAAAATAGAAGAAAAAAAAAAAAAATATATATATATATATATATATATACATTTTTTTTTTACTTCCTTTATGGCTTACTTGTCAAATCTATTTTGTTTTGGGACGGCGTGGCGCAGTGGGAGAGTGGCCGTGCGCAACCCGAGGGTCCCTGGTTCAAATCCCACCTAGTACCAACCTCGTCACGTCCGTTGTGTCCTGAGCAAGACACTTCACCCTTGCTCCTGATGGGTGCTGGTTGGCGCCTTGCATGGCAGCTGCCTCCATCAGTGTGTGAATGTGTGTGTGAATGGGTAAATGTGGATGTAATGTCAAAGCGCTTTGAGTACCTTGAAGGTAGAAAAGCGCTATACAAGTACAACCCATTTATTTATTTATTTATATCCTTTCTAACTATATATATATATATATATATATATATATACACACATATATATATATATATATATATATATATATATATATATATATATATATATATATATATATACATACACACACACACCACACATATACATATATATATTTGGGCTGGGCAACGATTACAAATTTTAATCGAAATTAATCGCACTCTTTCTCCGATTAATCGCGATTAACTGCATTGTATACACAAAGCCCAATAACTAATTCAAAAGTAGTGTGTAGTGCACCTTTATTGGAATATTCTCCCACATGAACAAAAGCGCCCAAAACATTTGTTGTGCAAACACAATTTAAATCAGTCCTTGTTAAACAGTAGCAGTTAAATAGCATATTTGATGAAAATCAACTCCAAAAATGTAAATACAAACATTTAAGCGTATTGCCACTGCCAGGGTATTTAAGTTATCCTGTTTGTTATGGAAAATAAATATAATCTACATACAAATCTCTGAGCCACAATCATAACATCTGAACAGGCAATTTCTGAGGTAACAGCAGAAACATTTTTTTTATCTTATGTTTAAAAAAACCTATATTATAGGTAGTGGGCTGTTTTAGGGAATTTTTGATCAAATTATCCGTAGTAGCAATACTAATAATGTTGTGTTTATTCTGCGTAGTGCACTTAAAATAATTATGACCATATCTAGGAATTGATATGATGGGAATTTTCCGATTGTTTGCTTGGTGCTTTGATAAACTGAAGGCATCATATACATGGTACTATATTGTGATGTTATGAGCCAGGGGAAAAAAAGAACTACCCTACCCAGCATGCAACAGGAGTGAGGAGCATGCGCGGTAGCCCGGTATAGGTTGTGTGTCGCCATGACGACATCTTGTATGTTGTGATATGCACGCTCTGAAAGTAAACGTTAAGAACTCAGCCAACACTCCTGGTCTGCATTATTCATAAATAGACAGACAACACATATACTCCGCTGCTTCACATGTAGCTGGCAAAGTATTCCCATGCTAGCTAGCCGGTCCAGCAAGCACGCCTCATTCAGTCCAAAACGGCCCGATCTATCCACATTCAGAATTGTCTGGCGGTCGTAAGTGATCCCGGAGTGACCACGCTCTAAGGCAGCCAGGAAATTTGCAGAATTGTCCGGTATTTTTGCCAAATGTTCCATCTTTACCAAGAGCCCCTCCACGCTGGGCAACGCCATCTTGTTAAGAAAAGGCGTTAACAAAATAAAAGCATGTAAACAACATACGCAAATGTGCGATAAAATAATTGTTGGCGCTAATAGATTGATGAGTTAACTCATAATTAACGTACTAATTTGCCCACCCCTAATATATGGCCCTGCGATGAGGTGGCGACTTGTCCAGGGTGTACCCCGCCTTCCGCCCGATTGTAGCTGAGATAGCTGCGACCCCGAAAGGGAATAAGCGGTAGGAAATGGATGGATGGATGGATATATATATATATATATATATATATATATATATATATATATATATATATATATATTTCTGTATGGGTTATGTGTGTAAAAGTGTCTTTTTTTTTTACTTCCTTTATGGCTTACTAGTGTAGTATATTTTCTTTTTTACCTTTCTTATGGCTTACTCTTGTCAAATCATGTTTGTTTTGTATATCATTTCTTACTTAACTGTGTAATAATAAAAAAAAAAGGTATATATATATATATATATATATAATTTTATTTTAAACTTGTGTGTAACAGTGTCTTTTTTTACTTCTTTTACTGCTTAATTATGTAAAATATTGTCTAGTTTATCTTTTTTATGTCTTACTCTTGTCAAATCGTGTTTTTTTTTGTATATCCTTCATGGCTTAAATGTGTAAAACATTGTTTTTTTACTTCCTTAATGAATTATTTATGTAAAATATTGTCATTTCTTACTTCATGAATGGCTTACTTATGTAAAATATTGTCTTTTTTATCGTTTTTATGGCTTAATTGTGTAAAATGGTGTCTTTTACATACTTTATGGCTTAATTGTGTAAAATTGTCTTATTTCCTTTCTTTATGGCTTTTTTTGGTAAAATCTGTTGTTTTTTTCCATTTCCTTTATGGCTTACTTCTGTGTGTTTGTTTTTGTTGACTTCCTTTATGGCTTATTTATGTAATATATTTTCTTTTTTACCTTTCTCATGGCTTACTCTTGTTTGTTTTGTATATCCTTTCTGACTTAACTGCATAATAATTAAAAAAAAAAAAAAAAATATATATATATATATATATATAAATATATATATATATTTTTTTTTTTCAACTTTCTTTATGGGTTATGTGTGCAACAGTGTCTTTTTTACTTCTTTTACTGCTTTATTATGTAAAATATTGTCTTGTTTATCTTTTTTATGGCTTCCTCTTGTCAAATTGTGTTTTTTTTCGTATGTCCTTCATGGCTTAAATGTGTAAAACATTGTTTTTTTACTACCTTAATGAATTATTTATGTAAAATATTGTCTTTTCTTACTTCATGAATGGCTTACTTATGTAAAATATTGTATTTTTTATCGTTTTTATGGCTTAATTGTGTAAAATGGTGTCTTGTTTCCTTTTTTTATGGCTTTTGTTGGTAAAATCTGTTATTTTTTTTTTACTTCCTTTATGGCTTACTTGTGTAAAGTTGTGTCTTTGTTTACTTATTTTGGCTTACTAGTATATAATATTGTCTTTGTCTACTTCCTTTGTGGTTTACTCGTGTAATATATTTTATTTTTTACCTTTCTTATGGCTTACTCTTGTTTGTTTTGTATATCCTTTCTGACTTAACTGTGTAATAATTAAAAAAAAAAAATATATATATATATCCTTTTTTTTCTTCTTTTATTTATCTATTTATTTATTTATTTATTTATTTCAACTTTATGGGTTTTGTGTGTAACAGTGTCTTTTTTTACTTCTTTTACTGCTTAATCACGTAAAATATTGTCTTGTTTATCTTTTTTATGGCTTACTCTTGTCAAATCGTGTTTTATTTGTATATCCTTCATGGCTTAAATGTGTAAAACATTGTTTTTTTTTTTACTTCCTTAATGAATTATTTATGTAAAATATTGTCTTTTTTATCGTTACATACTTTATGGCTTAATTGTGTAAAATGGTGTCTTTTATTCCCTTTCTTTATGGCTTTTGTTTGTAAAATCTCTTGTTTTTTCCATTTCCTTTATGGCTTACTTGTGTGTGTTTATTTTTGTTTACTTCCTTTACGTTTTATTTACGTAAAATATTGTCATTTTTTACTTCTTTTATGGTTTACTCTTAAAAACTTTTGTTTGTTTTGTATACCCTTTCTGGCTTAACTGTGTATAAATGGTTTTCTTTTTATTTTCTTTATGGTTTAGTTGTGTAAATTATTATTTTACATACTTCATGGCTTACTAGTATAAAATAATTTCCTTTTTTTCTTTTCTTTATGACTTGTGTGTGATTTATGTGCCCTTTTTTTTTAACTCCCATTATGGCTTACTGTTTTTTTTGTTTTTTATTGTTAACCTCCTTAATGGCTTACTTGTATATAATTTTTGTTTTGTATTGTCTGTGTGCTTTAATTTACTAAAATCTTGTATTTTTTACTAACCAAGTTGCACAATTTTGTTTTTTTTTACTGCATTAATTACTTGTTTAAAAATACTATATTTTTACGTCCTTCCTGACTTGCATAAAATATATATTTTGTACTTCCTTTTACTTTGTGTTATTGGTTCTTTTTGCCTTACTTAGCTAAAATTGTAACTTTTTTTACAGTCTTTGTGGCGGACTTCTGCACAATCCATTCTTTTTACTGCCTTTGTAGAATTTGCAGGGCTTTTATTTTCCAAGTTGTCTCTTATTGTAATTAGTTATTATGTGTAGATAATTTATTCATTTATTTTAAGGCCTGTGTGGATTATTTAGCCTTTTATTGCCTTTGTAGCTGAGATGTGTAAAAGTACACAACATGGTGTTTTTTTTCAAAGGTTCCATTGTAGCGTTCCTTGTCTTTGTAGTTTAATTAGATTGGTGTTTACCTGTGCATTAATGAGCTGGCTGGTGAAAGGTAAACCAGCACAGATGCAGATTTTACACTTCAGCCTTGATACTTTTATAGACAACAAGCACAGTTTCTCCAAGAGCAGAGTCCACAAACCTTTTGACTCCAAGGGCCACAGTGACAAGGAACTAAGAGTCCCTGGGCCAAAATCTAATATCTTAACATGTTTTCCACAGTAAATTGCTGGAAATGGAAAAATGGAACCACTGATGATTTTATAGTGAATTTTTGGCAAGTGACGGTTTATACCAGGGGTAGGGAACCTATGGCTCTAGAGCCAGATGTGGCTCTTTTGAAGACTGCATCAGGCTCTCGGATAAATCTGAGCTGACATTGCTTAACGGGATAAGTAATGAATAATTAGGGTCCGCCCTGCCTATGGCAAAGGACTCCTGTGGAGTCCTTTGCCATAGGCAAGGACCCTATTGAATCTGTAACGTTTTATTATTCTTTCTTATCATTATTCTTTATTCCGCACCTACGCGCTGAAATTTGACCCCCTTAACATAATTCAAAACTCACCAAATTTGACACACACATCGGTATGGTCCGGCAGACGAACTTATTAAGCAACCAAACCCCAAAAACCAAAATTGCGCGTTAGCGCCCCCTATGAAAAAAAAAAAAACAGACTGCCTGTAACTTCCGTTAGGAAAGTCGTAGAGACATGAAACAAAAACCTCTGTGTAGGTCTGACTTAGACCTACATTTCCAATAAAAAACGTCTCTACCCAAAATCAACAGAAATTTGGCAAAAACTCATTCAAAGCAAAATTTTCGCAAAAAATGCTATTTTTGCCTCTTTGAGCTGCAATTTGACCCCCTTAAAATGCTTCAAAACTCACCAAACTTGGCACACACATCGGGACTGGCAGAAATTGCGATTTAATGAAAAAAAAAAATTAATAAAACTCAAAATTGCGCTCTTGCGCAATTTTTGAATAAAACAAAGAAAAAAAAATGCTTCCAGGAAGAAAACACGGACAAAACTGCTTGTAACTTCCGTTAGGAATGCCGGAAAGACATAAAACAAAAACTTCTATGTAGGTCTCACTTAGACCTACATTTAGATGATTGACATCCTTTGGCAAAAATCAACAGGAAGTTCAAAATTACCCCTTCAAAATAAAAGTTTTGTAAACAACCGTTACCTTTTTTCAAAAGTTATCTCCTCCGAGCGCGTTTGTCGTTTCGGCTTCAAACTCGCACAGGAGATGGTTTGGACCCTTCTGATTAAAAGTATTGATCAAAGTTTTGATAAGTTCTCCGGTTTTGATTTTACGCGCCTTCAAAGTTTCCTAAAAAATGTCATTTTTGCCTCTTTAAACTGTAATTTGACCCCCTTAAAATGCTTCAAAGTGCAATTTAAAGCTCCACTATGCCAAGCGAAAGCCTTTTATCAACAACATCCAGAATCGCCGATCTGTAATTTCACCCCCTTAACATGCTTCAAAACTCACCACATTTTACACACATATTAGATGGCAGTTTTTGCCAGTCCTTATAAAAAACCAAACCCCAAAAATCTAAATTGCGCTTAGCGCCCCCTTGGAAAAAACCCAGACAAAACTGCTTGTGACTTCTGTTAGAAATGTCGTAGACACATGAAATAAAGACCTCTATGTTGGTCTGACTAAGACCAGGGCTTCAGTCGCGGGGACAGCAGACGAAGCGGAGCGGCCAAAGGCGGACCCGACCAACGCTGCTTGCAGCTTTAATTCCACTTGTAATCATAGTGTTAAAAATAACATTCAAAATATAAAACATTCTCATGCATTTTTATGTTCAAGAACTTGCGTTAATGGCAAGACGTCATTTATTTATTATTGGTTAGTGTTGGGCTTTCCCTCCAGGGGGTTCTTCAGACCACCAAGCACCGACATGAGAGCCTGTTTTAGGGTTAAAATATTGTTTTTATCAATTTGTCTCTCAGTTGCTTTTGAGCAATTGTCTTTTTCTCTTTCGTCCTCATTCGCGCTCTGGCCCCAGCCCCAGCCCCAACTTCAACCCTGTCTCTTCTCCTGGCTGCTGCTTATAACAGAGCGACGAGTGATTAGATAAAATAGGCCCAGGTGGGCCCTCTACGCACCTTACGCTGATTTCGGGGCCGGTCCTGGCAACATCCCGCTTTGCTGCAGGCCCGCAGGCCACGCCCCCTCCACAGTTAACTTCAGAATAACAATGTTAATACAAAGAATAGGAGACCTATTGTACTCTGGAAATGTTGGTCTTACTTAAAAATGCACACGTTTAGTTGTGTTCAGTGTTAAAGAATATATTATATGGCTCTTAGGGAAATACATTTGAAAATGTTTGGCTTCTTGGCTCTCTCAGACAAAAAGGTTCCCGACCCCTGATCTATACTGAGGTTCATTTGTGTCTTTTTTACAAAGGCTTTTTATTTATTTATTTATTTTTTAAATTGAATTCATGCAACTGATTTTTCTTTATTTGTATTTTGTTACATGAACTGAATTTTTTAATATAAAGTCCTACTGACAACGTAATTGAATAATACACTTTTTTTTTTTTACACTGAATTTTTTTATACTGAATTTTTAACAATTATTCTTTTACACTGAAAACTGAATTGTTTTACACTGGATTTTTATAAACTGAATATTTTAATACTGACTTTGTTTGTACTGAATTTTTACACTACTTTTTTGGACTGTTTTTTTTATATATATTTTTTTTTACACTTTTACGCACTAAATTTTTTTCTACTGAATTTTTTAAACCACATTTTTACACACAGATATTTAACACTGAAATGTTCACTCTGTTTTTTTTAAAATTGAATATTTTTACACTGACTTTGTTTACACTGCGTTTTAGCACACTAAATTATTTTTTACACTGAATATTTTTATACAGATTTTTTAAACTGTTTTACTCACTGATTTTTTTAACATTTTTACACACTGAATAATTTTACACAATTTTTTTACACTTGACTTTTCTAAACTATTTTTCTGCACTGATTTTGTTTGCACATTATTTTTACACACATTTTTTTACACTGACTTTGTTTACACTAAATATTTACACTGATATTTTTACAATTAAATTTTACACACTTAATTTTTTACACTGATTATTTTATACTGAATGTTTTCTTTTCCAATGAAATGTTTATGCATTGAATTTTACAATCATTTTTTTGTAAATTTTTAAACAGATTTATTTTACACTGACATTTTTACACCTGATTTTTCTAAACTAATTTCTTTAAACTGACTTTGTTTACAATTAATTTTTACACTGTTATTTTTTTTTTACTCTTGATTTTTAATCATTTTACACTGGATTTTTAAAAACTGATTTTTTTTACACTGACTTTGTTTACACCGAGTTTTTACACACTGAATCTTTACACACACTGAATGATTTTACACTAATTAGTTTTTTATACTGAATTTGTATCAACTGAATTTTTCTACACTGACTTTGTTTACACAATCATTACACTGATATTTTATACATAACATTTTTACACATTGAATTTGTTTACTCATTTTGTAAAAAAAAAAATTAAACACCGTTTTTTACACTGAAATTTTTACATTGGATTTCTATAAACTAAATTAAATGTTTTACACTGAACTTGTACACTTGTTTTTACATTCAATTTTCAAACTGATTTTTTATAAACTCAATTGTTTACGCTGACTTTGTTTACAATTAATTTTTACACTGTTTTTTTACACTAAATTTTCTAAATTGAATTTTTACACACTGATTTATTTTACACCAGATTTTTAAAAACGTTTTTTTTACACTGATTTTGCTTACACTGAATTTGTACACTGTGTTTTTTTACACTCAATTTTCAAACTGATATTTTACACATAATTTTTTTACACTGGATATTTATCAACTGAATTTTTTTTACACCGACTTTGTTTACACTTTATCTTTACACTGATATTTCAAACTTTAAAATTTTTACACACTGTTTTTTTTACACACTGACTGTTTACACATTGAATTTGTTTACACTCATTTTGTAAAATGAATTTTTAAACAGTGATTTATTTTTACACCGGATTTGTGTAAACTAAATGTTTTACACTGACTTTTGTCAGGGAGGATTGTTGGCGAACCCCAAGTTGCAGAGATGGTGGCAGGCATTGAGCAGGAAAACATGGTTTTAATGTTCAAAAATAAGAAAAGGAAAACACGAACCAGAAACCAGGAAGCAGGAACAGGAGTCAGAATCCAGAGAATAGCTTACAGCTTACAACGAAATGACACGACAGTATTCCAACCCAAAGTGGAGGACAAAGCAGGTTTAAATAGCACCTGGCTGATTGACACCAGGTGTGGCCAGGTGCCAATCAGCCGCAGCTGAGGGCAAGCAGCACTCAGGGAGACAATCAGGAAATAACCAAAATAAGAGCACTGACAGAGGAAAAACCAAAACATTACTAAACTGTCAGGGACAAGCCTGACAACTTTGTTTACATAAAATGTGTAAACTATTTATTTTTTGATTCAATTTTGAAAATAATTTATTTACACATTTTTTTTACACTGGATTTTTATAAACAAAATTGTTTTCACTGACTTTTTTCTCTATTCATTTGTACACTGTTTTTTTTTTTTTACACACAATTTTCAAACGGATATTTTACACATCATTTTTACACTGGATTTTATAAACAATTATTTTATTTTTTTTACAATGACTTTTCGCTGAGTTTTTACACACTGAATGATTTTACACTGATTGCTTTACACTGGATTTGTATCAACTGCATTTTTCTACACTGACTTTGCTTACAATTAATCTTTACATTGAATTTTTACACACTTATTTTTTTTCCCGGATTTTTATTTTATTTTACACTCAAATGTTGTACAACGACTTGTTTTTACACCGAATATTTGAATCTTTACACTGATATTTTACATTTTTAATTTTTTACACTGAATTGTTATACACTGTTTGTTTTTTTTACACAGTTTTCAAATGGATATTTTACTCTTCATTTTTACACTGGATTTTATAAACATTTTTTTTTAGTTTTTACATTGACTTTTCACTGAGTTTTTACACACTGAATGATTTTACACTGATTGCTTTACACTGGATTTGTATCAACTGCATTTTTCTACACTGACTTTGCTTACAATGAATCTTTACATTGAATTTTTACACACTTATTTTTTTTTCTCTGATTTCTTTTTAAATTTTACACTGAAATGTTGTACACCGATTTGTTTTTACACTGAATATTTACACACTGAACTTTTCCACTGAATGTTTACACATTTAATTTGTTTACACTCATTTTCTAAAATTAATTTTCAAAAACTATTTTTTTTACACTTAATTTGTTTACACTGAATTTGTACACTGTTTTTTTATTTTTATTTTACTCTCAATTTTCAAACAGATTTTTTAACACATGATTTTTTACACTGGATTTTTTATAAACTGAACACACTGAATGATTTTACACTTTTTTTTACACTGTCTTTGTTTACACTGATATTTTACATATTTATTTTGTTACACTGAATTGTTATACACTGTTTTTTTACCCTGAATATTTACACAACAAATCTGTTTACACTCATTTTGTAAAATACATTTTTAAACACTGATTTAATTTTACAGTGATTTATTTCACACCAGATGTGTATAAACTAAATTGTTTACACTGACTTTGTTCACGATGAATTTGTACACTTTTTTTTTTTTTTACACTCAATTTTCAAACTGATATTTTTCACATAATATTTTACACTGGATTTCTATTAACTGATATTTTTTTATACGTGAATTTCTCTTGGCCTTCGTGTTGTGTCGATTGCTGCTCATCACAATTAATCCTGGCTTTTCAGCTTGAAGCTCCTAAAAATGCCATTAAAGCGGCGTGGACCGCCAGACCCCCAGCAGGACCGCCATACCCCCATCAGGACCGCTATCTTGGCGGGATCTAAAGGAGCGAAAGGGAAGCCAGGAGAATATCTGAGTCCCCGCGGACGTGACGTCCATGTTGACAACCGAGATGATGTGTATCTACATTTCAATTCGCGGCTCATAATTACGCCGCCATTGTTGCCGAGCGTGTTTGTAATAAATGCAGAGCCGCGATAATCTGTCTGCCTGCGATAGCGGGCTTCATTAATGCGAGGGGGGTGGTGGGGGGTGGCTCTGCGGAGGAGCCACAATCCTTTTTTTTTTTTTGTGCACTTGTAATTCCGGCGCAATGAGAGCTCGCTTTGTGTTCGTCACTTTGTTTGATGAGTGATGTCAGGGCGCCGCAAGCTCACATGAGAGACGCTGTCACGCCAAGTTTTATTCCCCCTTACAAAAACTACTTGAAGGACCCCAATGAGGGTGGAAGGACCTTTAAAGCAGCCCACACAGCTGCCTGTTTTAAAAGCATTATAATTGGCCGATTGTCAGAGGTGAAAAATAACGGTGTGGAAAAAATATTAGCATTCCAGCATGCTAACCTTTCAAGCTATTTTTGCTTTGCTAATTTTTGCAGCTGTAACCCTTAACGGTGAGGAAAAAATATTAGCATTCCAGCATGCTAACCTTTCAAGCTTTTTTTGCTTTGCTAATTTTGCAGCTGTAACCCTTAACGGTGAGGATAAAATGTTAGCATTCCAGCATGCTAACCTTTCAAGCTATTTTTGCTTAGCCAATTTTGCAGCTATAACCCTTAACGGTGAGGAAAAAATATTAGCATTCCAGCATGCTAACCTTTCAAGCTATTTTTGCTTTGCTAATTCTGCAGCTGTAACCCTTAACGGTAAGGTAAAAGTATTAGCATTCCAGCATGCTAACCTTTCAAGCTATTTTTGCTTTGCTAATTTTTGCAGCTGTTACCTTTAACGGTGAGGAAAAATATTAGCATTCCAGCATGCTAACCGTTCAAGCTATTTTTGCTTCGCTAATTTTGCAGCTGTAACCCTTAACGGTGAGGAAAAAATATTGGCATTCCAGCATGCTAACCTTTCAAGCTATTTTTGCTTTGCTAATTTTTGCAGCTGTAACCCTTAACGGTGAGGAAAAATATTAGCATTCCAGCATGCTAACCGTTCAAGCTATTTTTGCTTCGCTAATTTTGCAGCTGTAACCCTTAACGGGTGAGGAAAAAATGTTAGCATTCGAGCATGCTAACCTTTTCAAGCTATTTTTGCTTTGCTAATTTTGCAGCTGTAACCCTTAACGGTGAGGAAAACATATTAGCATTCCAGCATGCTAACCTTTCAAGCTATTTTTGCTTCGCTAATTTTGCAGCTTTAACCCTTAACGGTGAGGAAAAAATATTAGCATTCCAGCATGTTAACCTTTCAAGCTATTTTTGCTTCGCTAATTTTGCAGCTGTAACCCTTAACGGTGAGGAAAAAAATATTAGCATTCCAGCATGCTAACCTTTCAAGCTATTTTTGCTTTGCTAATTTTCCAGCTGTAACCCTTAACGGTGAGGAAAAAAATATTAGCATTCGAGCATGCTAACCTTTCAAGCTATTTTTGTTTCGCTAATTTTGCAGCTGTAACCCTTAACGGTGAGGAAAAAAATATTAGCATTCCAGCATGCTAACCTTTCAAGCTATTTTTGCTTTGCTAATTTTCCAGCTGTAACCCTTAACGGTGAGGAAAAAATATTAGCATTCCAGCATGCTAACCTTTCAAACTATTTTTGCTTCGCTAATTTTGCAGCTGTAACCCTTAACGGTGAGGAAAAAATATTAGCATTCCAGCATGCTAACATTTTCAAGCTATTTTTCTTTCGCTAATTTTGCAGCTGTAACCCTTAACAGTGAGGAAAAAAAATATTAGCATTTCAGCATGCTAACCTTTCAAGCTATGTTTGGTTTGCTGATTTTGCAGCTGTAACCCTTAACGGTGAGGAAAAAATATTAGCATTCCAGCATGCTAACCTTTCAAGCTATTTTTGCTTCGCTAATTTTGCAGCTGTAACCCTTAACGGTGAGGAAAAAATATCAGCATTCCAGCATGCTAACCTTTCAAGCTATTTTTGCTTTGCTAATTTTGCAGCTGGACTGCTTGTATCGCACATGATATTACACACAAGTAAAGACGCCGCTGGACTGCTTGTATCGGAAATGATTTCACACAACAGTAAACAGGCTGCAGGACTGCTTGTATTGCACATGATATCACACACAAGTAAAGACGCTACTGGACTGCTTGTATTGCACATGATATCACACACAAGTAAAGCCGCTACTGGACTGCTTGTATTGCACATGATATCACACACAAGTAAAGGCGCTACTGGACTGCTTGTATCGCACATGATATCACACACAAGTAAAGACGCTGCTGGACTGCTTGTATCGCACATGATATCACACACAAGTAAAGACGCTGCTGGACTGCTTGTATCGCACATGATATCACACACAGGTAAAGACGCTACTGGACTGCTTGTATTGCACATGATATCACACACAAGTAAAGGCGCTACTGGACTGCTTGTATCGCACATGATATCACACACAGGTAAAGACGCTACTGGACTGCTTGTATTGCACATGATATCACACACAAGTAAAGGCGCTACTGGACTGCTTGTATCGCACATGATATCACACACAAGTAAAGGCGCTACTGGACTGCTAATATCGCACATGATATCACACACAAGTAAACACACTGCAGGACTGCTTGTATTGCACATGATATCACACACAAGTAAAGACGCTACTGGACTGCTTGTATTGCACATGATATCACACACAGGTAAAGGCGCTACTGGACTGCTTGTATCGCACATGATATCACACACAAGTAAAGACGCTGCTGGACTGCTTGTATTGCACATGATATTACACACAAGTAAAGACGCTACTGGACTGCTTGTATTGCACATGATATCACACACAAGTAAACACACTGCAGGACTGCTTGTATTGCACATGATATCACACACAAGTAAAGACGCTGCTGGACTGCTTGTATCGCACATGATATCACACACAGGTAAAGACGCTACTGGACTGCTTGTATTGCACATGATATCACACACAAGTAAAGGCGCTACTGGACTGCTAATATCACACATGATATCACACACAAGTAAACACACTGCAGGACTGCTTGTATTGCACATGATATCACACACAAGTAAAGACGCTACTGGACTGCTTGTATTGCACATGATATCACACACAAGTAAAGGCGCTACTGGACTGCTTGTATCGCACATGATATCACACACAAGTAAAGACGCTGCTGGACTGCTTGTATCGCACATGATATCACACACAAGTAAAGACGCTGCTGGACTGCTTGTATCGCACATGATATCACACACAGGTAAAGACGCTACTGGACTGCTTGTATTGCACATGATATCACACACAAGTAAACACACTGCAGGACTGCTTGTATTGCACATGATATCACACACAAGTAAAGACGCTACTGGACTGCTTGTATTGCACATGATATCACACACAAATAAAGGCGCTACTGGACTGCTTGTATCGCACATGATATCACACACAAGTAAAGACGCTGCTGGACTGCTTGTATCGCACATGATGTCACGCAACAGTAAACAGGCTGCAGGACTGCTTGTATCGCACATGATATCACGCACATGTAAACAGGCTGCAGAACAGCTTGTATCGCACAGGATATCACACACCGGTAATATATGCCGCAGGACTGCTTGTATTGCACATGATATCACTCACAAATAAAGATGCTGCAGGACTGTTTGTATTGCACACGATATTACACACAAGTAAAGACGCTGCAGGACTGCTTGTATTGCACATGATATCACGCACATGTAAACAAGCCGCAGGGCTGCTTGTATTGCACATGATATCACTCACAAATAAAGACGCTCCAAGACTGCTTACACATTAGTAAACAAGCTCCAGGTATGCTTTTATCGCACATGATATCACACACAAGTAAACACACTGCATGACTGCTTGTATCACACATGATATCACACACCAGTAAACACACTGCAGGACTGCTTTTATCGCACATGATATCAAACACAGGTAAAAATGCTGCAGCAGTGCTTGTATCGCACGTGATCTCTCTCAGACCGGTTAATACGCCACATGATTGCTTGTATCGCACATTACATCACACACAAGTAAACGCAAAGCAGGACTGCATGTATCACACATGATATCACACACAGGGAAAAACGCTGTAGGACTGCTTGTATCGCACATGATATCACGCACAAATAAACACTGCATGACTGCTTGTATCACACATATCACAACAGTAAATACGCTGCAGGACTGCTTGTATCGCACATGATATCACACACAAGTAAACACACTGCAGGACTGCTTGTATCACACATGATATCACACACAAGTGAACACACTTCAGGACTGCTTGTATCACGCATGATATCACACACAGGTAAACACGCTCCAGGAATGCTTGTATCGCACATGATATCACACGCAGGTAAACACACTGCAGGACTGCTTGTATCACACGATATCACACACAAGTAAACACACTGCAGGACTGCTTGTATCACACATGATATCTCACACCAGTAAACAGGACTACTTGTATCGTACATGATATCACGGACAAATAAACACACTGCATAACTGCTTTTATCACACATGATATCACACACAGGGAAAAACGCTGTAGGACTGCTTGTATCGCACATGATATCACACACACAAATAAACACTGCACGACTGCTTGTATCACACATGATATCACACACAAGTAAACACACAGCAGGACTGCTTGTATCACACATGATATCACACACAAGTAAACACACTGCAGGACTGCTTGTATCACACATGATATCACACACAAGTAAACACGCTCCAGGACTGCTTACACATGAGTAAACAAGCTCCAGGAATGCTTGTATCGTACATGATATCACACAGGTAAAAAGCTGCAGGACTGCTTGTATCACACATGATATCACACACCAGTAGATACACTGCAAGACTGCTTTTATTGCACATGATGTCACACACAAGTAAACACACTCAGGACTGCTTGTATCACACATGATATCACGCACAAATAAACACACTGCGTGACTGCTTGTATCACACATGATATCTCACAAACCAGTAAATACGGTGCAGGACTGCTTGTATCACACATGATATCACACACAAGTAAAGACGCTGCAGGACTGGTTGTATCGCATATTATTTCACTCACAAATAAACACACTGCATGACTGCTTGTATCACACATGATATCACAACAGTAAATACGCTGCAGGACTGCTTGTATCGCACATGATATCACACACAAGTAAACACACTGCAGGACTACTTGTATCACACATGATATCGCAAACAAGTAAACACACTGCAGGACTGCTTGTATCACACACCAGTAAAGACGCTGCATGACACTCTGCTCTCATGAAACGTCCATCACGCTACTTTTGAGGCAGTCGTACGTCAACAAGACAGAAGCACCGCAAGTTGGACGTAGAAAATGTGGTTTTACAGGAAATGATCAACACTCTGCTCTCATGAAACGTCTCTCAACTGCATAGTCCATTAAATGTATTATTATTATTATTATTTTTTTTGATAACACACTAATTACTTTCCCTAATAAATAATGACATCTATTAAATAGTAATTATTTCATTTTGGTAAAGTAAGAAGTAACAAGCGGGCTCTTGTAACACCTTCAGGGGGGGCCCGCTTGACTCTGGAACAGACTAGCAGCTTCGGCATTGTTTGGAAGGGAAAACGGGGCGGAGAAGAAAGGATGTTTGCGGAAAAAGAAAAGCCTTTCATATTCTTGAGTGGGGAGGAAGTCAATTAGGAGGCCCCACAAGGGCCCCTTAGTGATGAAAGAGAGCCAGGTTATAAATATTTCAGCTCATTTTGTTATCTATTCATCCGCTCTTTCGCAGGCAGTCAGCGCTCGATCTCATTATCTCGCAGCCGGATGGTTCCACCTTGTTCCGAGAGCGCTCGGAAAAGAGAAGACGACGACGCGCGAAAAAAAAAAAAAAAAAAGTCGTATTTTGGCGTCCAAAAAACGTGGGTTTTGCTCATCCACGCCGGCGACGGGTAATTGGCGTTTAACAAAAGTCGTTTTTTTTTTTGTTTTTTTTTTCTTTACCGACGGCCTCATTTGCATCTCATTTGCATATGGCGCTCACTGGGAAACACATCGGATGTTTATGGCGGTGAGGTTCGCTTCTCAGGCAACTTTTTCACTTTGGAAACAATGCAGTATCGGCCGATACTGATGCCGATATCAGCAGGAATCATACATATGTGTTGTACTCTTTTATATGGGAAGGTTTGATCAAAGGGAGGGAACATTTAGGGAGGGTTCCCATGCAACGTTTTCACTTTCGAAACAATACAGTATCGGCCAATACTGATATCGATATCAGCAGGAATCATATATATATGTGTGTTATTCCTACTGTTATCGTCAGGCTTGATCAAGGGGAGGAACACTTAGGAATGTTCTCATGCAACTTTTTCACTTTCGAAACAATACAGTATCGGCCAATACTGATATCGATATCGCCAGGAATTATATATATATGTGTGTTATTCCTACTGTTACCGTCAGGCTTAATCAAGGGGAGGAACACTTAGGAATGTTCTCATGCAACTTTCTCACTTTCGAAACAATACAGTATTGGCCGATACTGATATCGATATCAGCAGGAATCATATATATGTGTGTTATTCCTACTGTTATCGGAAGTTTTGATCCAAGGGAGGAACACTTAGGAATGTTCCCATGCAACTTTCTCACTTTCGAAACAATACAGTATCGGCCGATACTGACACCGATATCAGCAGGAATCATGCATATGTGTTGTTCCTGCTGATATAAGTACAACCCTTTTATATGGGAGGGTTTGATAGAGGGGAGGGAACGCTTAGGAATGTTCCCAAGCAACTTTTTCACTTTCGAAACAATACAGTATCGGCTGATACTGAAATCAATCTGATATCAGCAGGAATTATTCATATGTGTGTTATTCCTGCTGATATTGAAAGGTTAGATCAAAGGGAAGGAACATTTAGGGAGGGTTCCTATGCAACGTATTCACTTTCGAACCAATGCAGTATCGGCCAATACTGATACTGATATCGATATCAGCAGGAATCGTATATATGTGTGTTATTCGTACTGTTATCGGAAGGTTAGATCAAGGGGAGGAACACTTAGGAATGTTCCCATGCAACTTTTTCACTTTCGAAACAATACAGTATCGGCCGATACTGATACTGATGCCGACATCAGCAGGAATCATACATATGCGTTTAATTCCTGCTGATATGGGAAGGTTTGATCAAAGGGAAGAAACATTTAAGAATTTTTCCATGAAACGTTTTCACTTTTGGAACAATATATTATAGGCCGATACCAAAATCAATACGATATCAGCAGGAACTATACATATGTGTGTTATTCCTGCAAATATTGCAAGGTTTGATCAAAGGGAAGGAACATTTAGGGAGGGTTCCTATGCAACTTTTTCACATTCGAAACAATACAGTATCGGCCAATACTGATACTGATATCGATATCAGCAGGAATCATATATATGTGTGTTATTCCTACTGTTATCGGAAGTTTTGATCCAAGGGAGGAACACTTAGGAATGTTCCCATGCAACTTTCTCACTTTCGAAACAATACAGTATCGGCCGATACTGACACCGATATCAGCAGGAATCATACATATGTGTTGTTCCTGCTGATATAAGTACAACCCTTTTATATGGGAAGGTTTGATAGAGGGGAGGGAACGCTTAGGAATGTTCCCATGCAACTTTTTCACTTTCGAAACAATACAGTATCGGCTGATACTGAAATCAATCTGATATCAGCAGGAATTATTCATATGTGTGTTATTCCTGCTGATATTGAAAGGTTAGATCAAAGGGAGGGAACATTTAGGGAGGGTTCCTATGCAACGTATTCACTTTCGAACCAATACAGTATCGGCCAAAACTGATACTTATATCGATATCAGCAATAATCATATATATGTGTGTTATTCCTACTCTTATCGGACGGTTTGATCAAGGGGAGGAACACTTAGGAATGTTCCCATGCAACTTTTTCACCTCCGAAACAACACATTTTAGGCCGATACACTGAAATCAATCCGATATCAGCAGGAATTATACATATGTGTGTTATTCCTGCAAATATTGAAAAGTTTGATCAAAGGGAGGGAACATTTAGGGAGGGTTCCTCTGCAACGTTTTCACTTTCGAAACAATACAGTATCGGCCGATACTGATACCGATATCAGCAGGAATCATACATATGTGTTGTTCCTGCTCATATGGGAAGGTTTGATCAAAGGGAGGAACATTTAGAAATGTTCTCATGCAACTTTTTCACTTTCGAAACAATACAGTATCGGCTGATACTGATATCGATATCAGCAGAATCATATATATGTGTGGAAGAAACATTTAGGATTTTTTTCCATGAAACTTTTTCACTCCTGAAACAATACAATATTGGTCAATACTGATACAGATATCAGCAGTAATCATACATGTTGTGTTATTCCTACTGATATGGGAAGGTTTGATCAAGAAGAGGAACACTTAGGGATGTACCCATGAAACGTTTTCACTTTCGTAACAATACAGTATCGGCCAATACTGATACTGATATCGATATCAGCAGGAATCATATACATGTGCGTTACTCCTAGTCTTATGGGAAGGTTTGATCAAGGGGATGAACACGTAGGAATGTTCCAATGCAAGTTTTTCACTTTTGAAACAATACAGTATCGGCCAATACTGATACTGATATCAGCAGGAATCATACATATGTGTTCTTCCTGCTGATATAAGTACAACCCTTTTATATAGGAAGGTTTGATCAAGGGGAAGGAACACTTAGGAATGTTCCAAAGCAAGTTTTTCACGTTCGAAACAATACAGTATCGGCCGATACTGATATCAGCAGGAATCATATACATGTGCGTTACTCCTAGTCTTATGGGAAGGTTTGATCAAGGGGATGAACACTTAGGAATGTTCCCATGCACGTTTTTCACTTTCAAAACAATACAGTATCGGCCGATACTGATATCAGCAGGAATCATACATATGTGTTGTTCCTGCTGATATAAGTACAACCCTTTTATATGGGAAGGTTTGATCAAGGGGAGGAACACTTAGGAATGTTCCAAAGCAAGTTTTTCACGTTCGAAACAATACAGTATCGGCCGATACTGATATCAGCAGGAATCATACATATGTGTTGTTCCTGCTGATATAAGTACAACCCTTTTATATGGGAAGGTTTGATCAAGGGGAGGAACACTTAGGAATGTTCCCATGCAACTTTTTCACTTTCGAAACAACACATTATAGGCCGATACCGAAATCAATCCGATATCAGCAGGAATCATATATATGTATATTATTCCTGCAAATATTGAAAGGTTTGATCAAAGGGAGGGAACACTTAGGAATGTTCCCATGCAACTTTTTCACTTTCGAAACAATACAGTATTGGCCGGCACGGATACTGATATCGATAACAGCAGGAATCATATATATGTGTGTTATTCCTACTGTTATCGGAAGGTTTGATCAAGGGGAGGAACACTTAGGAATGTTCCCATGCAACTTTTTCACTTTCGAATCAATACAGTATCGGCCGATACTGATACCGATATCAGCAGGAATCATACATACGTGTTGTTCCTGCTGATATGGGAAGGTTTGATCAAGGGGAGGAACACTTTAGAATGTTCCCATGCAACTTTTTCACTTTCGAAACAACACAGTATAGGCCGATACACCGAAATCAATCCGATATCAGCAGGAATTATACATATTTGTGTTATTCCTGCAAAAATTGAAAGGTTTAATCAAAGGGAGGGAACATTTTGGTAGGGTTCCTAGGCAACTTTTTTACTTTCGAAACAATACAGTATCGGCCGACACTTATACTGATATCGATATCAGCAGGAATCATATATATGTGTGTTATTCCTACTGTTATCGGAAGTTTTGATCCAAGGGAGGAACACTTAGAATGTTCCCATGCAACTTTCTCACTTTCGAAACAATACAGTATCGGCCGATACTGACACCGATATCAGCAGGAATCATACATATGTGTTGTTCCTGCTGATACAAGTACAACCCTTTTATATGGGAAGGTTTGACCAAAGGGAGGGAACATTTAGGGAGGGTTCCTATGCAATGTTTTCACTTTCGAAACAATACAGTATAGGCCAATACTGATACTGATATCGATATCAGCAGAATCATATATATATATATATATATATATATATATATATATATATATATATATATATATATATATATATGTGTGTGTGTTATTCCTACTGTTATCGAAAGGTTTGATCAAGGGGAGGAACACTTTGGAATGTTCCCATGCAACTTTTTCACTTTCGAAACAACACAGTATAGGCCGATACCAAAATCAATCGGATATCAGCAGGAATTATACATATGTGTGTTATTCCTTCAAATATTGAAAGGTTTGATCAAAGGGAAGGAACATTTAGGGAGGGTTCCCATGCAACTTTTTCACTTTCGAAACAATACAGTATCAGCCAATACTGATATCGATATCGTCAGGAATCATATATATATATATGTGTGTTATTCCTACTGTTATCGGAAGGCTTGATCAAGGGGAGGAACACTTAGGAATGTTCTCATGCAACTTTTTCACCTCCGAAACAACACATTTTAGGCCGATACACTGAAATCAATCCGATATCAGCAGGAATTATACATATGTGTGTTATTCCTGCAAATATTGAAAAGTTTGATCAAAGGGAGGGAACATTTAGGGAGGGTTCCTCTGCAACGTTTTCACTTTCGAAACAATACAGTATCGGCCGATACTGATACCGATATCAGCAGGAATCATACATATGTGTTGTTCCTGCTCATATGGGAAGGTTTGATCAAAGGGAGGAACATTTAGAAATGTTCTCATGCAACTTTTTCACTTTCGAAACAATACAGTATCGGCTGATACTGATATCGATATCAGCAGAATCATATATATGTGTGGAAGAAACATTTAGGATTTTTTTCCATGAAACTTTTTCACTCCTGAAACAATACAATATTGGTCAATACTGATACAGATATCAGCAGTAATCATACATGTTGTGTTATTCCTACTGATATGGGAAGGTTTGATCAAGAAGAGGAACACTTAGGGATGTACCCATGAAACGTTTTCACTTTCGTAACAATACAGTATCGGCCAATACTGATACTGATATCGATATCAGCAGGAATCATATACATGTGCGTTACTCCTAGTCTTATGGGAAGGTTTGATCAAGGGGATGAACACGTAGGAATGTTCCAATGCAAGTTTTTCACTTTTGAAACAATACAGTATCGGCCAATACTGATACTGATATCAGCAGGAATCATACATATGTGTTCTTCCTGCTGATATAAGTACAACCCTTTTATATAGGAAGGTTTGATCAAGGGGAAGGAACACTTAGGAATGTTCCAAAGCAAGTTTTTCACGTTCGAAACAATACAGTATCGGCCGATACTGATATCAGCAGGAATCATATACATGTGCGTTACTCCTAGTCTTATGGGAAGGTTTGATCAAGGGGATGAACACTTAGGAATGTTCCCATGCACGTTTTTCACTTTCAAAACAATACAGTATCGGCCGATACTGATATCAGCAGGAATCATACATATGTGTTGTTCCTGCTGATATAAGTACAACCCTTTTATATGGGAAGGTTTGATCAAGGGGAGGAACACTTAGGAATGTTCCCATGCAACTTTTTCACTTTCGAAACAACACATTATAGGCCGATACCGAAATCAATCCGATATCAGCAGGAATCATATATATGTATATTATTCCTGCAAATATTGAAAGGTTTGATCAAAGGGAGGGAACACTTAGGAATGTTCCCATGCAACTTTTTCACTTTCGAAACAATACAGTATTGGCCGGCACGGATACTGATACCGATATCAGCAGGAATCATACATACGTGTTGTTCCTGCTGATATGGGAAGGTTTGATCAAGGGGAGGAACACTTTAGAATGTTCCCATGCAACTTTTTCACTTTCGAAACAACACAGTATAGGCCGATACACCGAAATCAATCCGATATCAGCAGGAATTATACATATTTGTGTTATTCCTGCAAAAATTGAAAGGTTTAATCAAAGGGAGGGAACATTTTGGTAGGGTTCCTAGGCAACTTTTTTACTTTCGAAACAATACAGTATCGGCCGACACTTATACTGATATCGATATCAGCAGGAATCATATATATGTGTGTTATTCCTACTGTTATCGGAAGTTTTGATCCAAGGGAGGAACACTTAGAATGTTCCCATGCAACTTTCTCACTTTCGAAACAATACAGTATCGGCCGATACTGACACCGATATCAGCAGGAATCATACATATGTGTTGTTCCTGCTGATACAAGTACAACCCTTTTATATGGGAAGGTTTGACCAAAGGGAGGGAACATTTAGGGAGGGTTCCTATGCAATGTTTTCACTTTCGAAACAATACAGTATAGGCCAATACTGATACTGATATCGATATCAGCAGAATCATATATATATATATATATATATATATATATATATATATATATATATGTGTGTGTGTTATTCCTACTGTTATCGAAAGGTTTGATCAAGGGGAGGAACACTTTGGAATGTTCCCATGCAACTTTTTCACTTTCGAAACAACACAGTATAGGCCGATACCAAAATCAATCGGATATCAGCAGGAATTATACATATGTGTGTTATTCCTTCAAATATTGAAAGGTTTGATCAAAGGGAAGGAACATTTAGGGAGGGTTCCCATGCAACTTTTTCACTTTCGAAACAATACAGTATCAGCCAATACTGATATCGATATCGTCAGGAATCATATATATATATATGTGTGTTATTCCTACTGTTATCGGAAGGCTTGATCAAGGGGAGGAACACTTAGGAATGTTCCCATGCAACTTTTTCACTTTCGAAACAATACAGTATCGGCTGATACTGATACGATACCAGCATATATTATACATATTTGTGTTATTCCTACTGGTATCGAAAGGCTTGACCGAGGGGAGGAACATTTAAGAACATTCCCATGCAACTTTTTCACTTTCAAAAGTCCTTATTGCAGTTTTGAGGGTGATTTAAATGCAAATAGAATACATTACATTCAGATGGTTTGTGGTTCTTTTGTGGTTCTTTTGCAGTTCTTTTGCGGTTCTTTTGTGGTTCTTGTGCGCTTGTTTGCTGTCAACAGAGGTAACAGCACCCAGGTTCACAAACAAACCACACAATTCCCTCAAACAGGTGCAGGTGATATCCATTCTGCAATTATTCAGACCACAGACACGCCTCCCACACAAACTCCGCCCACTCTCATGTAGCCACACCCACTATCCCAGGTGACAAGTGAGAATTAAATCCCTGCCTCAACAGGAGGAACACTTAGGAATGTTCCCATGCAACTTTATCACCTTAGAAACCAAACAATATAGACCGATACAGATCCGATATCACCAGGAATCATACATATGTGTGTTATTCCTGCAAATATTGAACGGTTTGATCAAGGGGAGGAAAATTTAGGAATGTTCCCATGCAACTTTTTCACTTTTGAAACAATACAATATTGGTCAATACCGATACTGATACCGATATCAGCAGGAATCATACATATGGTGTTATTCCTACTGATATGGGAAGGTTTGATCAAGGGGAGGAACACTTAGGAATGTTCCCATGCAACTTTTTCACTTTCGAATAAACACAGTATAGGCTGATACCGGTACCGATCCGATATCAGTAGGAATTATATATATATGCGTGCTGTTCCTGCTGATAGCGGAAGGCTTGATCAAGGGGAGGAACACACAGGAATGTTCCCATGCAACTTTTTCACTTTCGAAACAACACATTATAGGCCGATACCGAAATCAATCCGATATCAGCAGGAATCATATATATGTATATTATTCCTGCAAATATTGAAAGGTTTGATCAAAGGGAGGGAACACTTAGGAATGTTCCCATGCAACTTTTTCACTTTCGAAACAATACAGTATTGGCCGACACGGATACTGATATCGATAACAGCAGGAATCATATATATGTGTGTTATTCCTACTGTTATCGGAAGGTTTGATCAAGGGGAGGAACACTTAGGAATGTTCCCATGCAACTTTTTCACTTTCGAATCAATACAGTATCGGCCGATACTGATACCGATATCAGCAGGAATCATACATACGTGTTGTTCCTGCTGATATGGGAAGGTTTGATCAAGGGGAGGAACACTTTAGAATGTTCCCATGCAACTTTTTCACTTTCGAAACAACACAGTATAGGCCGATACACCGAAATCAATCCGATATCAGCAGGAATTATACATATTTGTGTTATTCCTGCAAAAATTGAAAGGTTTAATCAAAGGGAGGGAACATTTTGGTAGGGTTCCTAGGCAACTTTTTTACTTTCGAAACAATACAGTATCGGCCGACACTTATACTGATATCGATATCAGCAGGAATCATATATATGTGTGTTATTCCTACTGTTATCGGAAGTTTTGATCCAAGGGAGGAACACTTAGAATGTTCCCATGCAACTTTCTCACTTTCGAAACAATACAGTATCGGCCGATACTGACACCGATATCAGCAGGAATCATACATATGTGTTGTTCCTGCTGATACAAGTACAACCCTTTTATATGGGAAGGTTTGACCAAAGGGAGGGAACATTTAGGGAGGGTTCCTATGCAATGTTTTCACTTTCGAAACAATACAGTATAGGCCAATACTGATACTGATATCGATATCAGCAGAATCATATATATATATATATATATATATATATATATATATATATATATATATATATATATATATATATATATATATATATATATATATATATATACATATATATATATATATATATATGTGTGTGTGTTATTCCTACTGTTATCGAAAGGTTTGATCAAGGGGAGGAACACTTTGGAATGTTCCCATGCAACTTTTTCACTTTCGAAACAACACAGTATAGGCCGATACCAAAATCAATCGGATATCAGCAGGAATTATACATATGTGTGTTATTCCTTCAAATATTGAAAGGTTTGATCAAAGGGAAGGAACATTTAGGGAGGGTTCCCATGCAACTTTTTCACTTTCGAAACAATACAGTATCAGCCAATACTGATATCGATATCGTCAGGAATCATATATATATATATGTGTGTTATTCCTACTGTTATCGGAAGGCTTGATCAAGGGGAGGAACACTTAGGAATGTTCCCATGCAACTTTTTCACTTTCGAAACAATACAGTATCGGCTGATACTGATACGATACCAGCATATATTATACATATTTGTGTTATTCCTACTGGTATCGAAAGGCTTGACCGAGGGGAGGAACATTTAAGAACATTCCCATGCAACTTTTTCACTTTCAAAAGTCCTTATTGCAGTTTTGAGGGTGATTTAAATGCAAATAGAATACATTACATTCAGATGGTTTGTGGTTCTTTTGTGGTTCTTTTGCAGTTCTTTTGCGGTTCTTTTGTGGTTCTTGTGCGCTTGTTTGCTGTCAACAGAGGTAACAGCACCCAGGTTCACAAACAAACCACACAATTCCCTCAAACAGGTGCAGGTGATATCCATTCTGCAATTATTCAGACCACAGACACGCCTCCCACACAAACTCCGCCCACTCTCATGTAGCCACACCCACTATCCCAGGTGACAAGTGAGAATTAAATCCCTGCCTCAACAGGAGGAACACTTAGGAATGTTCCCATGCAACTTTATCACCTTAGAAACCAAACAATATAGACCGATACAGATCCGATATCACCAGGAATCATACATATGTGTGTTATTCCTGCAAATATTGAACGGTTTGATCAAGGGGAGGAAAATTTAGGAATGTTCCCATGCAACTTTTTCACTTTTGAAACAATACAATATTGGTCAATACCGATACTGATACCGATATCAGCAGGAATCATACATATGGTGTTATTCCTACTGATATGGGAAGGTTTGATCAAGGGGAGGAACACTTAGGAATGTTCCCATGCAACTTTTTCACTTTCGAATAAACACAGTATAGGCTGATACCGGTACCGATCCGATATCAGTAGGAATTATATATATATGCGTGCTGTTCCTGCTGATAGCGGAAGGCTTGATCAAGGGGAGGAACACACAGGAATGTTCCCATGGAATTTTTTCACTTTCGAAACAATACAGTATCGGCTGATACCGATACTGATCCGATATCAGCATGTATTATACATATTTGTGTTATTCCGACTGATATCGAAAGGCTTGACAGAGGGGAGGAACATTTAAGAACGTTCCGAAGGAACTTTTTCACTTTCAAAAAAATACATTATAGGCCGATACGTATACCGATCAGCTATCAGCAGGAATCATACATATGTGTGTTTTTCCTGCTGATATCAGAAGGCTTGATCAAGGGGAGAGAACATTTAGGACTGTTTTCATGCAACTTTTTTACTTTCGAAACAATACAATATTGGTCAATACTGATACAGATATCAGCAGGAATCATACATATTGTGTTATTCCTGCTGATATCGGAAGGCTTGATTAAGGGAAGGAAACATATAAGAATGTTCTAATGCAACTTTTTCACTTTCAAAGCTACACAGTATAGGCAGATATCAATTTGATATCAGCAGGAATCATACATACGTGTTATTCCTGCAAATATTGAAAGGTTTGATCAAGGGGAGGGAACATTTAGGAATGTTCCCATGCAACTTTTTCACTTTCGAAAAAAATACAGTACAGGCCGATACCAATACTGATCCGATATCAGCATGTTTTATACAAATTTGTGTTAGTCCTACTGATATCGGAAGGCTTGATCAAGGGGAGGAACACGCAGGAAGGTTCCCAAGCAACCTTTTCACTTTCAAAACGACAAAGTTTTGTCCAGTACTGCCACCAATCCGATATCAACAAGAATCATACAGTTGTGTGTTATTCCTGTTGATATCAGAAGGCATGATCAAATGGAGGGAACATTTAGGAATGTTCCCATGCAACTTTTTCACTTTCAAAACACAGTATTGGCCGATACTGAAGAAACAGAAGAAGAAAGAGGCGGAGAACAAGAACAAAAACAAAAAGAAGAAGAAGAAGAAGAAGAAAGAGAAGAAAAAGAAAAAAAGAAAAAGAAGGAGGAGAAGGAGAAGAAGAAGAAGAAGAAGAAGAAGTAATAGTAGAATAAGGAGAAGGAGAAAAAGAAGAAAAAGAAGAAGAAAAAGAAGAAGAAGAAGAAGAAGAAGAAGAAGAAGGAAAAAAAGAAAAATAAGAAGAAGAAGGAGAAGAAGAAGAAGAGGAAGTAGAAGAAGAAGAATAAGAAAAGAAAAAAAGAAGAAGAGGAAGAAGAGAATAAAAAGAAAAAGAATACTAAGAATACAAAGAAGAAGAAGAAGAAAATGAAAGAGAATAAGAAAAAGAAGAAGAATATGAAGAAGAAGAAGAAAAAAAGAAGAGGAAGAAGAAGAAGAAAAAAGAAGAGGAAGAAGAAGAAGTAAAAGAAGTATACAAAGAATACAAAGAAGAAAAAGAAGAAGAAGAATGCAAAGAATACAAAGAAGACAAAGAAGAAGAAAATGAAGAACAAGAAAAATAAAAAGAAGAAGAAAAAGAAGAAGAAGACAAAGAAGAAGAAGAAGAAACAGAAAGAGAAGAAGAAGAGAAGAAGAAGAAATAGAAAGAAAGGAAAAACAAGAAGAAGATGAAGAAGAAGTAGAAGGTGAACGATAAGAAAGAGAAGAAGACAAAGAAGAAGGAGGAAAAGAAGAAGAAGAAAGAGAAGATGAAGAAGGAGGAAAAGAAGAAGAAGAAAAAGAAGAAAAAGGAAAATTAGAAGACAAAGAAGAAGAAGAAGAAGAAAAAGAAGAAGAAGAAGAAGAAGAAGAAGAAAAAAAAAGTAGAAGAAAAAGAAGAAGAAGAATGAGAAGAAGAAGAAGAAGAAGAAGAAGAAGAAGAAGATGAAGAAGAAGAAGAATGATAAATAGATGAATATGGTGTAGACAGTTGCTTTGGAACATTCACACAATAAGTGAAAAACGATTATAATGTCATAACACCACAATTATTAAGTATAAACACACACAATTATTAAGTATAAACACACACAATTATTAAGTATAAACACACACAATTATTAGGTATAAACACACACAATTATTAAGTATAAACACACACAATTATTAAGTATAAACACACACAATTATTAGGTATAAACACACACAATTATTAAGTATAAACACACACAATTATTAAGTATAAACACACACAATTATTAAGTATTAACACACACAATTTTTAAGTGTTAACACACACAATTATTAAGTATAAACACACACAATTATTAAGTATAAACACACACAATTATTAAGTATTAACACACACAATTTTTAAGTGCCAACACACACAATTATTAAGTATAAACACACACAATTATTAAGTATAAACACATACAATTATTAAGTGTTAACACACACAATTATTAAGTATAAACACACACAATTATTAAGTATAAACACACACAATTATTAAGTATAAACACATACAATTATTAAGTATAAACACACACATTTATTAAGTATAAACACACACAATTATTAAGTATGAACACACACAATTATTAAGTATGAACACACACAATTATTAAGTATAAACACACACAATTATTAAGTATAAACACACACAATTATTAAGTATAAACACACACAATTATTAAGTATAAACACCCACAATTATTAAGTATAAACACACACAATTATTAAGTATAAACACACACAATTATTAAGTATAAACACACACAATTATTAAGTATTAACACACACAATTTTTAAGTGCCAACACACACAATTATTAAGTATAAACACACACAATTATTAAGTATAAACACATACAATTATTAAGTGTTAACACACACAATTATTAAGTATAAACACACACAATTAAGTATAAACACACACAATTATTAAGTATAAACACACACAATTATTAAGTATAAACACACACAATTATTAAGTATTAACACACACAATTATTAAGTATAAACACACACAAGTATTAAGTATGAACATACACAATTATTAAGTATAAACACACACAATTATTAAGTATAAACACACACAATTATTAAGTATAAACACCCACAATTATTAAGTATAAACACACACTATTATTAAGTATAAACACACACAATTATTAAGTATAAACACACACAATTATTAAGTATAAACACACACAATTATTAAGTATAAACACCCACAATTATTAAGTATAAACACACACAATTATTAAGTATAAACAAACACAATTATTAAGTATAAACACACACAATTATTAAGTATAAACACACACAATTATTAAGTATAAACACACACTATTATTAAGTATAAACACACACAATTATTAAGTATTAACACACACAATTTTTAAGTGTTAACACACACAATTATTAAGTATAAACACACACAATTATTAAGTATAAACACACACAATTATTAAGTATAAACACCCACAATTATTAAGTATAAACACACACTATTATTAAGTATAAACACACACAATTATTAAGTATAAACACACACAATTATTAAGTATAAACACACACAATTATTAAGTATAAACACCCACAATTATTAAGTATAAACACACACAATTATTAAGTATAAACAAACACAATTATTAAGTATAAACACACACAATTATTAAGTATAAACACACACAATTATTAAGTATAAACACACACTATTATTAAGTATAAACACACACTATTACCCTACATTGATAAAGTTCAGTAGTGGTATCGATTCCCAGGTATGGGAAATTGGTACCGTATCGGTTCAAATGTGAAGGCTACTTGAGTAAAAAGTGTTAAATGAGGAAAAATATTAAAAAAGGATAGAAGTGTGCTCTGACAGACTCCTTGTGAGTCCAGAGGTGGTCCAGTGGTGGTCCAGAGGTGGTCCAGTGGTGGTCCAGAGGTGGTCCAGACTTGGTCCAGTGGTGGTCCAGAGGTGGTCCAGAGGTGGTTCATAGGTGGTCCAGAGGTTGTCCAGAGGTGGTCCAGAAGTGGTCCAGTGGGGGTCCAGAGATGGTCCAGAGGTGGTCCAGAGGTGGTCCAGAGGTGGTCCAGAAGTGGTCCAGTGGGGGTCCAGAGGTGGTCCAGCGGTGGTCCAGAGGTGGTCTCCCAGCATCATGTCTGACAATCACATGAAACAGAATGGAATCTTCTCACAGTGGAGGTCAGACGTGGATCTGAGGACACGCTGTCCAGGTGCCAGGTGCCAGGTTCCTGGTGCCGGGCCTCGCCATGCATAATTCCATCAGCGTCTCCGTGTGGGGCCGCCCTCCGACCTTCGCCCGCCGCCCGCCTCTCATCTGCGAGACGCCCTCATGAATCTTTGCCAAGAACACTTTAGCCGGCAGAAGAACGAGGGAGAAAAAAGGAAACCTGACTCAGGTTCTTTGGCGACAAATCCGACAACAAAAACTTAGTTTTTTCTGTTTTTTTAATACGCGTCTCTTTCCCAGGAAGGTGACGTAATCGGGGGCTGGTCCGGGATCACTCGGATCGAGACTCAGAAAACTTGATCAACCTTTTTTTTGTTTGTTTTTGTGCAGTTCGTGTTGACTTCCAAGTACTTTTGATGAATATTGCAAGCATTTAGAACATTTTGATACATTTTTGAAGCGGGGTGGTAGGTGTTGGTAAAACTAACCTGAAAATAGAACGTAAAATAATATATATTAAGTTACAGTCATGACGCTGTAAGTTTGATGCGGACACGTTTTTTACTGAAATAAAAGTGTGACGATTCGCTGGCATCGTGGTGATGAGGGTGCATTCTCTCATGATCCAGTTCGGGCTCGGACACAGCGTAAGGTAAGAAATGCTGATTTATTAACACTAAAATCGGACTAACAACAGAAAAACTTGCACTAGGCACAAAAAGGCAAAGCAAAGAGCTAGCATGGGAGTTAGAAAACACAGAAGCATAGCGTGGAAGCTAGCAAAAACAAAACAGGTTTACCAGAGTCGGTAATGAGCGTCGTCAGTTGTTGCATGGAACAAAAACTAGGAAGCGAGAATGAGAGAACAAAGGAGGCGGGCTTAAATCAGGGCAGCAATCAGTAACCGCAGGTGCGTTCAGGAGCAAGTGACAGGTGAAAACAATCGCGTAACAATGGTAACAGAACAAACCAGGAACTAAGGAAGTCAAACACTAACAGAATATAGTACAAAAACGGAACAAAACCAGAATATGATGTGATCCAGGCAGCGGATCATAAAAAAAAGGTCCCATTTAATTTACAGATAAATATTTGCGTTCAAAAATGAACTGTTCTTTAAAAAACAAAGTCCATATCGTTTTTTTTTGTTTTTTTTATAATACGTGTCTCTTTCCCAGCATGTTGACATAATTGGGGGCTTGTCCGGGATCACTCGGATCGAGACTCAGAAAACTTAATCAACCTTTTTTTTTTTTGTTTTTGTGCAGTTCGTGTTGACTTCCAAGTACTTTTGATGAATATTGCAAGCATTTAGAACATTTTAATAGATTTTTGAGGCGGAGTGGTAGGTGTCGGCAAAACTAACCTGAAAATAGAACGAAAAAAATATATATCAAGTTACAATCATGAAGCAGTAAGTTTGATGCGGACACGTTTTTTACTGAAATAAAAGTGTGACGATTCGCTGGCATGGTGGTGATGCGGGTGCATTCTCTCATGATGCAGGCCGGGCTCGGACACAGCGTAAGGTAAGAAATGCTGATTTATTAACACTAAAAACAACAGAAAAACTTGCACTAGGCACAAAAAGGCAAAGCAAAGAGCTAGCATGGGAGCTAGAAAACACAGAAGCATAGCGTGGAAGCTAGCAAAAACAAAACAGGTTTACCAGAGACGGTAATGAGCGTCGTTACTTGTTGCGTGGAACAAAAACTAGGAAGCGAGAACGAGAGAACAAAAGAGGCAGGATTAAATCAGGGCAGCAATCAGTAACCACAGGTGCGCGTCAGGAGCAAGTGACAGGTGAAAACAATTGTGTAACTATGGTAACAGAACAGACCAGGAACTAAGGAAGTCAAACACTAACAGAATATAGTACAAAAACGGAACAAAACCAGAATATGATATGATCCGGGCAGCCGATCATAACAAAAAGGTCCCATTTAATTTACAGATAAACATTTACGTTCAAAAATGAACTGCTCTTTAAAAAACTAAGTCTATGTCGTTTTTAGTTTTTTTTTATAATACGTGTCTCTTTCCCAGCATGTTGACATAATTGGGGGCTGGTCCGGGATCACTCGGATCGAGACTCAGAAAACTTGATCAACCTTTTTTTTTGTTTGTTTTTGTGCAGTTCGTGTTGACTTCCAAGTACTTTTGATGAATATTGCAAGCATTTAGAACATTTTAATACATTTTTGAAGCGGGGTGGTAAGTGTCGGTAAAACTAACCTGAAAATAGAACGAAAAAAAAATATATCAAGTTATAATTATGACGCAGTAAGTTTGATGATGCGGACATGTTTTTTACTGAAATAAAAGTGTGACGATTCGCTGGCATCGTGGTGATGCGGGTGCATTCTCTCATGATGCAGTTCGGGCTCGGACACAGCGTAAGGTAAGAAATGCTGATTTATTAACACTAAAAACGGACTAACAACAGAAAAACTCGCACTAGGCACAACAAGGCAAAGCAAAGAGCTAGCATGGGAGCTAAAAAACACTGCGGATCATAACAAAATGGCCCCATTTAAATTACAGACAAATATTTGCGTTCAAAAATGAACTGTTCTTTAAAAAACTAAATCTAATTTTTTATTTTTATAATACGTGTCTCTTTCCCAGCTTGGTGACATAATCGGGGGCTTGTCCGGGATCACTCGGATCGAGACTCGGAAAAACTTGATCAAAAACCTTTTTTTTTTGTTTTTGTGCAGCTCGTGTTGACTTCCAAGCACTTTTGATGAATATTGCAAGCCTTTAGAGCACTTTAAGTGATTTTTAAGACCTTCAAGCACTCACTAAGTTATTTACTTCAAAGAGTACTGAGCTTTTAGGCTGTTTAGTGCATTTAAAACAATCATTGACATGATATCGTTACCACAAAACGACTTAGCGCATAGCTGAAGACAAGAATCGTCATTATTATAATCGTCGCCCGGCTGGACCCTCCTGGGTTATTTTGATGCCTTTTAATTTATGCTCCGCCCTCATTTGGCCCTGCCGGGGCACGGTGACATAATGCTACAAGTCAGCGCTAACAACAGCCACGGGGGCCGCTGGTCAGCTCCACTTTTTAAGCCAGCCGTGGAGGCAAAAAAAATAATAAAAAAAGATGTCACCGGTTTGCTATTAAGAGCTTTGTTTACGGCCCCGGGCGGCGGCGAGCCAAGATAAATAAGGCGCTTCTTCTCCTGGCGTGGAAGGAGTTGGAGCGTGATTGTGTTGTGATGATGTTTTATATTTGGTTATAAAGCGAGATCCTATCCGGTTTGTCCACTTTCCTGCAGCCTTTTTACACACAACACTAGGTTAGAGGAAGGTTGATTTGCCGCCTGCCTGGGGGGCCTTTTATGAGCCATGTGACGTTGGCCAACCAATACAGTCTTTTTTTTATCCGCTCTTTTAAGTGAACAATAATAACAGATTCCCGGTTGTGAGCCTTTTTTTTGGTTGTTTTGTTTGTTTTTTTATGCACATGCTAGTTGGTGTCGACAATTAAAGATTCTGCGCACGCCTGCCAGCCGACTGCAGACTGGATGATAAAAAAATTAGTCAGTGGAAGGAAATTTAGCAGCATTTGGATCATTAATTTTGTATATAAAATCTACATATATTCCTTAAATATACAGTACATTTATATTCACACACACATATATATATATATGTGTGGACTACTTCATCTCTACAGAACTGTTTCATGAGGGGTTCCCTCAATCATCAGGAGATCTGATATATATAAAGTTTACGGCTCACAACATAAGAATCTTCCCCTTTCCTCAGTCCTGATGGCAACACACTGGTCAGAGACAGAGAGAAGATCCTTGAGCGCTGGACTGAACTGAGCACTTCCACGGTGTCCTCAACCGCCCCTCAGCCATTAATCAGGAAGCCATTGCACGCCTCCCTCAAGTCCCTATCAACACCTCCCTTGACGAACAAACCAACGGAAGCTGAGGTCATCAAAGCCATCAGAGAACTTCCAAATGGCAAAGCGCCCGGTGCTGATGCAATTCCAGCAGAAATCTACCCAGCTGGTGGACCACCTCTGACCAAACAACTGGTAGTCCTTTTCTGCACCATGCGGAACCAAGGGAAACTGCCACAGGAGTTCAAAGATGCCTCCATCGTCCATTTATACAAACGCAAAGGCAACAGGCAGGACTGCAACAACCACTGCGGCATTGCTCTGCTGTCTGGAGCAGGAAAGATCCTGGCCAGAATTCTGCTAAACCGCCTGACGGAACATCTTGAACATGAAGACCTCCTACCGGAGAGCCAATGTGGATTCAGGCAGGCTCGTGGTAAAGTCGACATGGTCTTCGCCGATCGCCAACTCCAAGAGAAGTGCCGAGAACAGAACGTCACTCTATACTCCACCTTTGTAGATCTGACGATGGCCTTCGACACTGTCAGCCGAGTGGGTCTCCGGAAGATCATGGCCAAGTTTGGCTGGTCTGCTGTCTGTAGCTGGAAAGATCCTAGCCTGAATTCTGCTAAACCGCCTGACGGAACATCTTGAACATGAAGACCTCCTACCGGAGAGCCAATGTGGATTCAGGCAGGCTCGTGGTAAAGTCGACATGATCTTCGCCGATCGCCAACTCCAAGAGAAGTGCTGAGAACAGAACGTCACTCTATACTCCACCTTTGTAGTTATGAGGAAGGCCTTCGACACTGTCAGCCGAGCGGGTCTCCGGAAGATCATGGCCAAGTTTGGCTGCTCTGCTGTCTGTAGCAGGAAAGATCCTGGCCAGAATTCTGCTAAACAGCCTGACGGAACATCTTGAACATGAAGACCTCCTACCGGAGAGCCAATGTGGATTCAGGCAGGGTCGTGGTAAAGTCGACATGATCTTCGCCGCTCGCCAACTCCAAGAGAAGTGCCGAGAACAGAACGTCACTCTATACTCCACCTTTGTAGACCTGACGAAGGCCTTCGACACTGTCAGCCGCGCGGGTCTCCGGAAGATCATGGCCAAGTTTGGCTGCTCTGCTGTCCGTAGCAGGAAAGATCCTGGCCAGAATTCTGCTAAACCGCCTGACGGAACATCTTGAACATGAAGACCTCCTACCGGAGAGCCAATGTGGATTGAGGCAGGCTCGTGGTAAAGTCGACATGATCTTCGCCGATCGCCAACTCCAAGAGAAGTGCCGAGAACAGAATGTCACTCTATACTCCACCTTTGTAGATCTGACGAAGGTCTTCGATACTGTCAGCCGAGCGGGTCTCCGGAAGATCATGGCCAAGTTTGGCTGCTCTGCTGTCTGTAGCAGGAAAGATCCTGGCCAGAATTCTGCTAAACCGCCTGACGGAACATCTTGAACACGAAGACCTCCTAACGGAGTGCCAATGTGGATTCGGGCAGGCTCGTGGTAAAGTCGACATGATCTTCGCTGCTCGCCAACTCCAAGAGAAGTGCCGAGAACAGAACGTCACTCTATACTCCACCTTTGTAGACCTGACGAAGGCCTTCGACACTGTCAGCCGAGCGGGTCTCCGGAAGATCATGGCCAAGTTTGGCTGCTCTGCTGTCTGTAGCAGGAAAGATCCTGGCCAGAATTCTGCAAAACCGCCTGACGGAACATCTTGAACATGAAGACCTCCTACCGGAGAGCCAATGTGGATTCAGGCAGGGTCGTAGTAAAGTCGACATGATCTTCGCCGCTCGCCATCTCCAAGAGAAGTGCCGAGAACAGAACGTCACTCTATACTCCACCTTTGTAGACCTGACGAAGGCCTTCGACACTGTCAGCCGAGCGGGTCTCCGGAAGATCATGGCCAAGTTTGGCTGCTCTGCTGTCTGTAGCAGGAAAGATCCTGGCCAGAATTCTGCAAAACCGCCTGACGGAACATCTTGAACATGAAGACCTCCTACCGGAGAGCCAATGTGGATTCAGGCAGGGTCGTAGTAAAGTCGACATGATCTTCGCCGATCGCCAACTCCAAGAGAAGTGCCGAGAACAGAACGTCACTCTATATTCCACCTTTGTAGATCTGACGAAGGCCTTCGACACTGTCAGCCGAGCGGGTCTCCGGAAGATCATGGCCAAGTTTGGCTGCTCTGCTGTCTGTAGCAGGAAAGACCCTGGCCAGAATTCTGCTAAACCGCCTGACGGAACATCTTGAACATGAAGACCTCCTACCGGAGAGCCAATGTGGATTCAGGCAGGGTCGTGGTACAGTCGACATGATCTTCGCCGCTCGCCAACTCCAAGAGAAGTGCCGAGAACAGAACGTCACTCTGTACTCCACCTTTGTAGACCTAACGAAGGCCTTCGACACTGTCAGCCGAGCGGGTCTCCGGAAGATCATGGCCAAGTTTGGCTTCTCTGCTGTCTGTAGCTGGAAAGATCCTGGCCAGATTTCTGCTAAACCGCCTGACGGAACATCTTGAACATGAAGACCTCCTACCGGAGAGCCAATGTGGATTCGGGCAGGGTCGTGGTAAAGACGACATGGTCTTCGCCGATCGCCAACTCCAAGAGAAGTGCCGAGAACAGAACGTCACTCTATACTCCACCTTTGTAGATCTGACGAAGGCCTTCGACACTGTCAGCCGAGCGGGTCTCCGGAACATCATGGCCAAGTTTGGCTGCTCTGCTGTCTGTAGCAGGAAAGACCCTGGCCAGAATTCTGCTAAACCGCCTGACGGAACATCTTGAACATGAAGACCTCCTACCGGAGAGCCAATGTGGATTGAGGCAGGCTCGTGGTAAAGTCGACATGATCTTCGCCGCTCGCCAACTCCAAGAGAAGTGCCGAGAACAGAACGTCACTCTGTACTCCACCTTTGTAGACCTAACGAAGGCCTTCGACACTGTCAGCCGAGCGGGTCTCCGGAAGATCATGGCCAAGTTTGGCTGCTCTGCTGTCTGTAGCTGGAAAGATCCTGGCCAGATTTCTGCTAAACCGCCTGACGGAACATCTTGAACATGAAGACCTCCTACCGGAGAGCCAATGTGGATTCGGGCAGGGTCGTGGTAAAGACGACATGGTCTTCGCCGCTCGCCAACTCCAAGAGAAGTGCCGAGAACAGAACGTAACTCTATACTCCACCTTTGTAGATCTGACGAAGGCCTTCGACACTGTCAGCTGAGCGGGTCTCCGGAAGATCATGGCCAAGTTTGCCTGCTCTGCTGTCTGTAGCAGGAAAGATCCTGGCCAGAATTCTGCTAAACCGCCTGACGGAACATCTTGAACATGAAGACCTCTTACCGGAGAGCCAATGTGGATTCAGGCAGGGTCGTGGTACAGTCGACATGATCTTCGCCGATCGCCAACTCCAAGAGAAGTGCCGAGAACAGAACGTCACTCTATACTCCACCTTTGTAGATCTGACGAAGGCCTTCGACACTGTCAGCCGAGCGGGTCTCCGGAAGATTTTGGCCAAGTTTGGCTGATCAAATATCTTCATAAACATGGTCCGTGAATTCCATGACGGAATGCAGGCACAAGTCCAGGACATCGGCGCACAACGGTGTCAAACAAGGCTGTGTTCTGGCACCCGCTCTGTTCAGCATGATGTTCTCAGCTTTCCGGTCTGTGGACATGGGGATAGACCTGCTCTACCGTACTGATGGCAAGCTGTTTAATCTGCGAAGACTCCAGGCAAGGACAAAAGTACAGACCACCAAGGTTCGCGACTCCCTCTTTGCGGACGACTGTGTCCTGAATGCTTCCAACGAGCTGGAAATGCAACTGTGTATGAACAACTTCACCAGACTTTGGACTCACCATCAGTTCAAAGAAAACAGAGGTGATGCATCAACCCGCTCCTGGAGACCCGTACACTGAGCCCCTCGTCAGCGTGAATGGTGAAGACTTCAAAGCTGTTGAAAAGTTTGTCTACCTGGGTTGCACCTTGTCACGCATGGGCAACATCGACGAGGAAGTCATGCACAGGCATGGAAGTGCTGCATTCGGCCGACTCCGCAGGTCTGTCTGGGAGCGCAGAGGGTTCAGCCTACGGACCAAACTCAAGTTTTACCGTGCTGTTGTCCTACCTGCCCTGATGCATGCCTGTGAGACCTGGACTGTAAACAACTCAACGCCTTCCACATGAGATCTCTCCGAAGGCTGATGAACATCAGGTGGCAGGACAAGATCCTGGACACTGAGGTCCTCCACAGGGCTGAGATGGATCCTCAAGCGTTCCCAGCTAAGATGGGCTGGCCATGTCTGCCGTATATCAAACGAACGCCTACCAAAAATGCTTCCGTACGCTGGATTGCACCATGGAAAGCGTTCACCCGGCGGACAGCGGAAATGCTTTAAGGACACCCTAAAGACCAGTCTCAAGGGCTGTGGTCTGGACCCAGAGACCTGGGAAGCCGAAGCCCAACACCGTTCAAACTGGCGCTCTGCAGTCTGGAATGGTGTAGCAGACTTCGAGGAAAAACGCATCCATGAACCCGAACAGAAGCGACAGCTCCGCAAGACCAGGGACTGTCCCCCCCTCTCAACCACCCACAACCCCCCCAGCCATAACCTGCCCTCCCTGCAGCCGCTCATTCCAGGCTAGGATTGGCCTCATCAGCCATCTTGGCACACACAAATCTACGTGAAGTCACCTGGTCATCTTCGAAAACGCTGGACGAACATGAATGTGTATAAATGTCATATATATACTAATATAAACACATATATGCATGGTTGCGATGAGGTGGCCACTTGTCCAGGGTGTACACCGCCTTCTGCCCGATTGTAGCTGAGATCAATCAATCAATCAATCAATGTTTATTTATATAGCCCCAAATCACAAATGTCTCAAAGGACTGCACAAATCATTACGACTACAACATCCTCGGAAGAACCCACAAAAGGGCAAGGAAAACTCACACCCAGTGGGCAGGGAGAATTCACACCCAGTGGGACGCCAGTGACAATGCTGACTATGAGAAACCTTGGAGAGGACCTCAGATGTGGGCAACCCCCCCCCCCCCCCCCCCCCCTCTAGGGGACCGAAAGCAATGGATGTCGAGCGGGTCTAACATGATACTGTGAAAGTTCAATCCATAGTGGCTCCAACACAGCCGCAAGAGTTCAGTTCAAAGCGGATCCAAGACAGCAGCGAGAGTCCCGTCCACAGGAAACCATCTCAAGCGGATCAGCAGCGTAGAGATGTCCCCAACCGATACAGGCGAGCGGTCCATCCTGGGTCCCGACGAGCGGTCCATCCTGGGTCTCGACTCTGGACAGCCAGTACTTCATCCATGGTCATCGGACCGGACCCCCTCCACAAGGGAGGGGGGGACATAGGAGAAAGAAAAGAAGGGGCAGATCAACTGGTCTAAAAAGGAGGTCTATTTAAAGGCTAGAGTATACAGATGAGTTTTAAGGTGAGACCTAAATGCTTCTACTGAGGTAGCATCTCGAACTGTTACCGGGAGGGCATTCCAGAGTACTGGAGCCCGAACGGAAAATGCTCCCCCGCGACCACAAAAAGGAATAAGCGGTAGAAAATGGATGGATGGATCATGGAAAAAGATAAGACCTTCTGGAGGAAAGTTCTGTGGTCAGATGAAACAAAAATGGAGATGTATGGCGGAGAAAAGGTGAGGCCTTTATTCCCAGGAACACCATAACTACCGCCAATCATGGTGGTGATAGTATTATTATTGTGGGTCCCCTCCCGATGTGGGATCTGAGTTGTGGCTTGTACAGCCCTTTGAGACATTCTTGATTTTGGGCTATACAAGTAAACATTGATTGATTGATTGATTGATATATATATACACACTTTTAAGTGTGTTAAAGTTAAAATAGTTAAAAAGGGACGTTTGTTTTGTTATAAGAACTACTTCAAAGAATTCTGCTTCACATACAGACGTTTCGATTCATGAACTGTGTTCAATGAGGTTCTCAATTTGAGGTTCCACTGTCAACTTCAAGTTAGTTAAAAAAAAATGTTTTTATTGTTTAGTTTTATTTTTGTTTTATTTTTTTTAAATGCCATGATATCAAAGTGGCAAATCTTTTATTCTGTACAAAAAAAAATTTTTTCCCTGCATTTATCCTCAAATATTTTGGAGTGAAAGAATTAATGATACTTTTATGTCGATATCGTTATGTTTAGGAATTCATCTCAAATATGATAGTTTTGCCTAAAACTTTTTTTATTTTATTTTTTAAGTTCCCGAAGTAAAAAAAAAAATAATAAAAAAATATATATATATATATATATATATATATATATATATCTCCATCCATCCATTTTCTATCTTCCCACCTTTTTATCAACAAGCAACGTCGGGGGTCCGTCACCCTAACCGCCCCCCCCTGTGTATGTGTGCGTACAGGAAGTGTGTGTGTGTGCGTACAGGAAGTGTGTGTGTGTGCATACAGGAAGTGTGTTTACCGCTGAATAAAAGCAGCATGTCTCCATAAAAGTGTAGGCACGTTATTTAAAGTCATCTCCAGAGGCCATGATGTGTAAAATTGGATTTCCCATAGGAGATGGAAGACGATACACATTCTTGTCTGCTGCATTTCTGGGATGGTATCAGACTGACGGACACGTGGAGTCCTCGGCATCCGACTTTGAGGGACCGGACTCTCCTGGAGGACCTGGATATGAACAAGGTGGGAAACCAAGTGTGGGTCTGACACAGCACCACTGTACCTTAAAGGCATCACTGTACCTTGAAGGCATCACTGTACCTTGAAGGCATCACTGTACCTTGAAGGCATCACTGTACCTTGAATGCATTACTGTACCTTGAAGGCATCACTGTACCTTGAAGGCATCACTGTACCTTGAAGGCACCACTGTACCTTGAAGGCACCACTGTACCTTGAAGGCACCACTGTACCTTGAAGGCACCACTGTACCTTAAAGGCACCACTGTGCCTTGAAGGCACCACTGTACCTTAAAGACACCACTCTACCTTGAAGGCATCACTGTGCCTTGAAGACACCACTCTACCTTGAAGGCATCACTGTGCCTTGAAGGCACCACTGTACTTTGAAGGCACCACTGTACCTTAAAGGCACCACTGTACCTTGAAGGCACCACTGTACCTTGAAGACACCACTGTACCTTGAAGGCATCACTGTACCTTGAAGGCATCACTGTACCTTGAAGGCACCACTGTACATTGAAGGCATCACTATACCTTAAAGGCACCACTGTACCTTGAAGGCACCACTGTACCTTGAAGGCATCACTGTACCTTGAAGGCATCACTGTACCTTGAAGGCACCACTGTACCTTAAAGGCACCACTCTGCCTTGAAGGAACCACTGTACCTTAAAGACACCACTCTACCTTGAAGGCATCACTGTGCCTTGAAGGCACCACTGTACTTTGAAGACACCACTGTACCTTGAAGGCACCACTCTACCATTAATGCAACACTGTACCTTAAACGCATCACTGTACCTTGAAGGCACCACTGTATCTTGACAGCACAACTGTACCTTGAAGGCACCACTGTACCTTAAAGGCACCACTCTGCCTTTAAGGCACCACTGTGCCTTGAAGGCACCACTGTACCTTGAAGGCACCACTGTACTTTGAAGGCACCACTCTACCATTAATGCAACACAGTACCTTAAAGGCACAACTGTACCTTGAAGGCACCACTTTACCTTAAAGGCACCACTCTGCCTTTAAGGCACCACTGTGCCTTGAAGGCACCACTGTACCTTGAAGGCACCACTGTACTTTGAAGGCACCACTCTACCATTAATGCAACACAGTACCTTAAAGGCACCACTGTACCTTGAAGGCACCACTTTACCTTAAAGGCACTACTGTACCTTAAAGGCACCATTGTGCCTTGAAGGCGCCACTGTACCTTAAAGGCACCACTATACTTTAAAGGCACCACTCTACCTTGAAGGCACAACTCTACCATTAATGCAACACTGTACCTTAAAGGCATCACTGTACCTTGAAGGCACCACTGTATCTTGACAGCACAACTGTACCTTGAAGGCACCGCTCTGCCTTAAAGGCACCACTGTGCCTTGAAGGCACCACTGTACCTTGAAGGCACCACTGTACCTTGAAGGCACCACTCTACCATTAATGCAACACTTTACCTTAAAGGCACCACTGTGCCTTGTAGGCACCACTGTACCTTGAAGGCACCACTGTACCTTGAAGGCACCACTGTACCTTGAAGTCACCACTGTACCTTGAAGGCACCACTGTACCTTGAAGGCATCACTGTACCTTGAAGGCACCACTATACCTTGAAGGCACCACTGTACCTTGAAGGCACCACTGTACCTTGAAGGCACCACTGCACCTTGAAGGCACCACGACTACATGTGCAACACACTGTGAGAATGTGTCCCCATCACATATTGATATCACATACCGCTCTGATAAAAGCAGTCCCACGGTGTGTGATATCATGTGCGATACAAGCAGTCCTGCAGCGTGTTTACTTGTGTGTGATATCATGTGCGATACAAGCAGTCCTGCAGCGTGTATACCTGTGTGTGATATTATGTGTGGGATACAAGCAGTCCTGCAGCCTGTTTGCATGTATTTGATATCATGTGCGATTCAAGTAGTCCTACAGCGTATCTATTTGTGTGTGTGATATCATATGTGATACAAGCAGTCCTGTGGCGTGTTCACTTATTTGTGATACCAGGTGGGATACAAGCAGTCCTGCAGCATGTACACTTGTCAATATAAACAAGTATCAAATAAGTATAGTGGCAGATTACTTACACGTACATAGTCTCCAAGGAAGAAGCGCACTAGGTAGTATCCAGTATCAAATGTGTCCTGCCTCATTCAACTTACTACCTCATGATCTTAACTTGAAAAAAAATTTGAAAAGTCTATTTGACTCATTTAACCTGCTCAAACCTTTTCTGATATTGCACATTATAAAACAACCAAAGTATAGCCCGAGTCCTGCTGATATCATATCAGATCGATGCCAGTATCAGCCAATACTCAAGAACGTTTTATTAGACAATAAAAACATGTTAATATAATAATTTGACAATACAAACAAATGTTAAGATAATAAAAATAAAATATCAGTCCATTCCTGATACTACCCCCTGGTATCGATGATATTAATATTTTGCCTTTGACTTCAACTTTTTTATGACTTTCCTTTTGCATTATTTCAAAGCGCTCCTCTTCCACGGCGGTCTCGCCCCCGCTCGTTAACGTGCCGGTGAGGTAACGGCGGTTTGCACAAATCAAACTGCGTCATGTGACCCGTCGACCCAGGAAGACTTTTCCCCGACACCCCCCCTTCACCTCCGAAAAAAACATTGCGTCATCCTCCATTAGACACTTTTGTGCTTTTTTAAAGTTGGAACTTTTCACTAAAACGCCGGCATTCAATCAACTTTACTAACCCGGCCCTTTTCTACAACATAATCACACAAACTGCTTAACAAAATAAGAGCGGGTATTGATTAAAAAAATAAGAATAATAAAATAAGAATAAAAGAACATCGAAAAAACAAACAAAAACATGTCGGATAAAAGTTTTTCTAATAAAAAAAAAGATCAACTTAGTTATTATTACCTCTGTCAATGACTTTATTCTGTTGTTCATGTGCTACTTCCTGTTCATGAACTACTTCCTGTCTGATGATTTTGATAAACGCTAACAATTTTCCCGCCATTTTATGTGATTTCACAGCAGCCTTTTTAAAAAAATTGCACCAAGCAAAACAAATAAAAGTTTGGTGCATGCAAAAAAAAAATACAAAATAAGTTTGGCCCCCCCAAAAAAAAATAAAAAATAAAAAAAAAAAATAAATAAATTAAAAAAAAAAAAAATATATATATATATATATATATATATATATATATATATATATTATTTTTTTTGTTGTTGTTTTAAATTTTATTTATATTTATATAAAAAGAATACATTTCAGTTTGTTTCAAGCTAAAAAAAATAAATAAATAAAAATAAGTTTGGGTGAAGCAAACAAAAAATAAATTATAAGTTTTGTGCAAAAAAAAAAAAAAATGCTAAAAAAATTTGGTCCAAGCAAAAAAATACAAAAACAAGTTTATCCATGCAAAAAAATAAAAAATAATAAAAAAATAAAAAAGTTTGGTACAAAAAAAAAAAGAAAAAAAAAATATGGTCGAAGCAAACAAAAAAAAACTAAAAAAAAATGTTTGGTGCAAGCAAAAAAAAAATAAATAAATAAAACCAAATAATGCAAAAACAGATTGGTCCAAACAAAAAGAAAAAAAAATGCAAAAAAACAGTTTGGTCCATGCAAAAAAAAAAAAAAAAAAAAAAAGTTTGGTCCAAAAAAAAAAGAAAAAAAAAATATGGTCCAAGCAAACAAAGAAAAAAGAGATAAAAAAAATGTTTGGTGCAAGCAAAAAACAACTAAATAAATGAAACCAAATAATGCAAAAATAGATTGGTCCAAACAAAAAAAAACAAAAAAAGAAAAAAAGTTTGGTCCATGCAAAAGAATACAAAAAAAAAAAGTTGGGGTGAAGCAAACAAAAAATAAATTATAAGTTTTGTGAGAAAAAAAAAAAAAAGCTAAAAAAAAATTGGTCCATGCAAAAAAATACAAAAACAAGTTTGGTCCTTGCAAAAAAAAAAATCAAAAAAGTTTGGTCCAAAAAAAAAAAGAAAAAAAAATATGGTCCAAGCAAACAAACAAAAAATAAATAAAAAAAATGTTTGGTCCAAGCAAAAAATAACTAAATAAATAAAACCAAATATTGCAAAAATAGATTGGTGCAAACAAAAAAAACAAAAAATGCAAAAAATAAAGTTTGGTCCATGCAAAAAAATACAAAAAAAAAGTTGGGGTTACGCAAACAAAAAATAAATTATAAGTTTTGTGAAAAAAATAAAAAGCTAAAAAAAATTGGTCCATGCAAAAAATACAAAAACAAGTTTGGTCCTTGCAAAAAAAAAAAAATCAAAAAAGTTTGGTCCAAAAAAAAAAAGAAAAAAAAATATGGTCCAAGCAAACAAACAAAAAATAAATAAAAAATATGTTTGGTGCAAGCAAAAAATAACTAAATAAATAAAACCAAATAATGCAAAAATAGATTGGTCCAAACAAAAAAAACAAAAAATACAAAAAAAGTTTGGTTAATGCAAAAAAATACAAAAAAAAAGTTTGGTCCAAAAAAAAAAATATATGGTCCAAGCAAAAAAAAATTAAATGAAAAATAAAAAAAATGTGTGGTCCAAGCAAAAAAAAAAAAAAAAGAAAATAAATTTGGTACAGGCAAATCAAAACAAAATAAAGCAAAGATAGATTGGTCCAAAAAAAAATTAAAATACCCAAAAAAGTTTGGTCCAAAAAAAAAAAAATGTTTTGATGGATTTCCTTACTTAGCTCCTCCATCTTAGAGGTATACTAGCAGTTCCCCGTTAGCATGCTAAAGTTATATGCTATGCTAGTGCCATCCATCCATTTCCTACCGCTTATTCCCTGGTGCCTATCTCAGCTACAATCGGGCGGAAGGCGGCGTACACCCTGGACAAGTCGCCATCTCATTGCAAATGTCATGCTAGTGGTCCAGACGAATAAAAACATAATAATGCAAAAAATGTTTGGTCCAAGCCAAAAAAAAAAAAAAAAGTTTGGTTGGTCCATGCAAAAAACAAACAAAACAAAAAAAAAAGATGAATTTTGTTACTTAGCTACATCTTAGAGGTGTACTACAAGTTCCCCGTTAGCATGCTAGCATTTACACTAATTTCATACTTTTTTCATGTGAAAATCATGGAAATGGTTACTCGTTGACAGCTTAGAAGAAGGCTAGGAATTTGTTTGTTAGCATGCTAATTATATATGTTATGTAAATTGCATAATTTTTTAACATAACAATCGTGGCGGATGCACATTTTTTAAAGCCTTTTTTAAACTGTAATAATAAATTAAATGTTTTTATCTCCATCTTAAAATTATGCCGGCAGCATGGATATATGCTATCTCTTGCCTGTTAGCATGCTAACATTTAATGCTAACATTTAATCTATCGTAAAATCACAGATTTTGTTACTCGCCGCCACTTTAGGAAAATGCGAGCTAATTGTCTGTTAGCATGCTAATGATATATGTTATGTAAATTCCCTAATTTTTTAACATAACAATCGTGGAAGATGCACATTTTTTAAAGCCTTTTTTAAACTGTAATAATGAATTTAGTTTTTTAATTCCATCTTAAAAGTATGCCGGCAGCATAGATATATGCTAGCTGTTGCCTGTTAGCATGCTAACATTTTATGCTAGCATTTAATCTATCGTAAATTCATGGATTTTGTTACTCGCCGCCACCTTGGGAAAATGTGAGCTAATTGTCTGTTAGCATGCTAATGATATATGTTATGTAAATTCCATAATTTTTAACGTAACAATCATGGAAGATACACATTTTTTAAAGCCTTTTTTAAACTGTAATAATGAATTTAGTTTTTTAACTCCATCTTAAAAGTATGCCGGCAGCATGGGTATATGCTAGCTGTTGCCTGTTAGCATGTTAACATTTTATGCTGGCATTTAATCCATCGTAAAATCATGGATTTTGTTACTCGGCTCCACTTTAGGAAAAATGCGAGCTAATTGTCTGTTAGCATGCTAATGATATATGTTATGTAAATTCCATCATTTTTAACATAACAATCGTGGAAGATGCACATTTTTTAAATCCTTTTTTAAACTGTAATAATAAATTTAATTTTTTATCTCCATCTTAAAATTATGCCGGCAGCATGGATGAATGCTAGCTGTTGCCTGTTAGCATGCTAACATTTTATGCTAGCATTTAATCTATCGTAAATTCATGGATTTTGTTACTCGCCGCCACCTTGGGAAAATGTGAGCTAATTGTCTGTTAGCATGCTAATGATATATGTTATGTAAATTCCATAATTTTTAACATAACAATCGTGGAAGATGCACATTTTTTAAATCCTTTTTTAAACTGTAATAATAAATTTAATTTTTTATCTCCATCTTAAAATTATGCCGGCAGCATGGATATATGCTAGCTCTTGCCTGTTAGCATGCTAACATTTAATGCTAGCATTTAATCTATCGTAAAATCCTGGATTTTGTTACTCGCCGCCATTTTAGGGAAATGCGAGCTAAATGTCTGTTAGCATGCTAATGCTGTATGCTACATTTAAGCTAATTTTGTAGTTTTGAATTAATAATGGCGGCCGGTGTTTTAACAAAGTAATAAATGAGTGAAATAAGGAATTCCTGTCAATGTAAACAAGGAAGTTAAGACATCTGATTGGTCGGACAGTCGTGTTGCGTTTGAGTGCCGCTGGGACAAATCTGACTCGGCAAAAGTGTTGATGATCGTCAAAAGTGTGCGGAGAATGGACGAATGAAGGATGTGGAAATAATAAGTTTGAAGGCGTTTCCTTCACTTGGATCGCCGTCAACTTGTCGGTAAAAATAGGATAAAGAAAGACGATGGCAGGAAGGAATAATCAAGCATGGTGGATTTCTGCCCTGATTGTGAGGCCGCCAGTGGAGAACGCCGCCTGCCTCTCACGGCCTCCCTCCTTATAATCAGCCGACAGAAGGCGGCGAGTGACGAGCGGCCATGGGGCGGCGTGGAAGGCGTCGGCGTCGGCGATTGTGAAAAATAGCCAGAAATGATTCCGTCTGCAAGTTTGTCTGGACTTTGTAAACCTGACTCACTTCCTGCTCACTTTATTAGGAACACAAACCGGAGTTTTCTTATTATTTATTAACGATGAGCCTTAACGTTTCGTTTTTACCTGCGATGAGGTGGCGACTTGTCCAGGGTGTACCCCGCCTTCCGCCCGATTGTAGCTGATATAGGCGCCAGCGCCCACCGCGACCCCAAAAGGGAACAAGCGGTAGAAAATGGATGGATGGATGGGTTTCGTTTTTATCTTGAAGTTTGGTCCAAGCAATGACAACTAAACAAAAAATAAAGTCTAGTCCAAGCAATAACAACAACAACAACAAAAGTTTGGTCGAAGCAAAAAAACTAAAAACACAAAATAAAAAAATTATAAAGAAAAAAAATAAAATAAATAAAAAAAGGACAAAATTAAATTTTTTTACAAGCAAACAAGAAAGAAAAAAGTTTGGGTAAAGCAAACAAATATAAATGATAATTTTGGTGCAAGAAAAAAAATAGTTTGGTCCAAGAAAAATAAACAAAAAGAAAAAAAACATTAGTCCAGACAAATTAAAACAAAATAATGCAAATATAGATTGGACCAAACAAAAAACAATTATACAAAAAAAAAAAAAAGTTTGGGTCAAGCAAAACCAAAATTTATAAAAAATTGTTTGGTCCAGAAAAAAAATAAAAAAATAAAGTTTGTTGCAAACAAACAAGAAATAAAAACCAGTTTGGGTGAAGCAAACAAAACAAAACAAAACAAAACAAAACAAAACAAAAAAAAGTTTGGTCAATGCAAAAAAATACAAAATAAATGTTTTGTCCAAAAAAAAAGAAAAAAAAAAGGAAAATTACTAAATTAAAGTTTGTTCCAAACAATGAAGAAAAATTTAAGTTTAGTCCAGGCAACAACAACAACAACAAAAAGAGTTTGGTCCAAACAAAAAAACTATAGATTGGTCCAAAAAGAAAACAGTAATACAAAAAAAAAGTTTGGGTCAAGAAAAACCAAAATTAATAAAAAAAAATTTGGTCCAAAAGAAATAAATAATAATAAATAAAGTTTGTTCTAGGCAAACAAGAAATAAAAAAACAGTTTGGGTGAAGCAAACACAACAAAACCAAAAAATGTTTTGGTACAAGCAAAAAAAAATTAATAAAAAAAAGTTTGGTCAATGCAAAAAAATACAAAACAAATGTTTTGTCCAAAAAAAAAAAAAAAAAAAAAGAAAATTACTAAAATAAAGTTTGTTCCAAACAATGAAGAAAAAATAAAGTTTGGTCCAAGCAACAACAACAACAACAAAAAGAGTTTGGTCCAAACAAAAAAACTAAAAACACAAAATTAAAAAAAATAGTAATTTAAAAATATGGTCCAAGCAAACAAAAACAAAAACTAAAAGTTTGGTCGAAAAAATAAATAAATAAATAAAAAAAAAAAAAGGACAAAATTACATTTGTTACAACCAAACAAGAAACAAAAAAGTTTGGGTAAAGCAAACAAATATAAATGATAATCTTGGTGGAAGCAAAAAAAAAAAAAAAAAATAGTTTGGTCCAAGAAAAATAAACAAAAAGAAAAAAGACGTTAGTCCAGACAAATTAAAACAAAATAATGCAAATATAGATTGGTCCAAACAAAAAACAATAATACAAAAAAAAAAAAGTTTGGGTGAAGCAAAACTAAAATTAATAAAACAATGATTGGTCCAAAAAAAATGTATAATAATAAATAAAGGTTGTTCCAAACAAACAAGAAAAAAAAACAGTTCGGGTGGAGCAAACAAAACAAAACAAAAAAAAAAAGTTTGGTGCAGGCAAAAAAAAAAAAAGTTTGGTCCATGCACAAAAATACAAAACAAATGTTTTGTCCCAAAAAATAAAAATTACTAAATTAATGTTTGTTCCAAGCAACAACAACAACAGTAACATTTTGGTCCAAACAAAAAAATACAAAAAATAATAATAAAACATTTAAAATCTCGTCCAAGCAAACAAAAACAAAAAATAAAAGTTTGGTCGAAAAAAAAAATAATAATACAAAAATTACAAAATTAAAGTTTGTTCCAAGCAAACAAGAAACAAAAACGTTGGAGTAAAGCAAACAAAAGTTTTTTGCAAGCAAAACATTTAAAAATTAACACTTTGGTCCAAGAAAAATAAACACAAAGAAAAAAGAGTTTAGTCCAGGCAAATTAAAACTAAATAATGCAAAAATAAATTGATCCAAACAAAAAACAATAATACAAAAAAAAGTTTGGGTCAAGCAAAAAAAAAATGTATAAAAAAATGTTTTGTCCAAAAAAAGAAAACAATAGGGTTTGTTTCAAGCAAACAAGAAATTAAAAAACAGTTTAAGTGAAGCAAACAAAATAAAACAAAAAAAAAAGTTTGGTGCAAGCAAAAAAAAAGTAATAAAAAAATGTTTGGTCCAAGCAAAAAAATACAAAAAAAATTGTTTTGTCCAAAAACAAAAACAAAAAAAAAAAAAACAAAAAAAAGTTTGTGTGAAGCAAACTATACAAAACAAAAAAAAATGTTTGGTGCAAGCAAAAAAAAAAGTAATAAAAAAATGTTTGATCCATGCAAAAAAATACAAAAAAAAGTTTTGTCCAAAAACAAAAACAAAAAAACAAACAAACAAAAAAAGTTTGGGTGAAGCAAACAATACAAAACAAAAACAAAAAGTTTGGTGCAAGCAAAAAAAAAAGTGATAAAAAAATGTTTGGTACAAGAAAAAAAGACAAAAAAAAAGTTTGGTCCAAGAAAAATAAACAAAAAGAAAAAACAGTTTGGTGCAGACAAATAAAAAGAAAATAATGCAAAAATAGATTGGTCCAAACAAAAAAAATACAAAAAAAAATGTTTGGGTGAAGCAAAAAACTAACAACAAAAAAAAGTTTTGGTGCATGCAAAAAAAAATAAAAAATAATAATAAATTAAAAATAAAAACAAACAAAAAAAATTCATTTATATATATATATATATATATATATATATATATATATATATATGGTTCAGGCAAACAAAAACACAAAACTAAAAGTTTGGTTGAAAAAAGGAAAAAAAAAAATAATAATAATAATAAGAAAACTGCAGCATCCTCTTGTGTGTGATATCATGTGTGATAAAAGCCGCCCTGCGGCGTGTTTACTTGTGTGTGATATCATGTACGATACAAGTGGTCCTGTAGCGTGTTTACTTGTGATTAATATCATGTGTGATACAAGCAGTCCTGCAGTGCGTTTTCTTGTGTGTGATATCATGTGGGATGCAAGCGATCCTAAAGCGTGTTTACTTGTGTGTGATATCATGTGCGATACAAGCAGTCCTGCAGCGTGTTTACTTGTTTTTTATATCGTGTGCGATACAAGCAGTCCTGCAGTGTGTTTTCCTGTGTGTGATATCATGTGCGATACAAGTGGTCCTGTAGCGTGTTTACTTGTGTGTGATATCATGTACGATACAAGTGGTCCTGTAGCATGTTTTCTTGTGAGTGATATCATGTGCGATACTAGTGGTCCTGTAGCATGTTTACTTGTGATTAATATCATGTGTGATACAAGCAGTCCCGCAGTGTGTTTTCTTGTGTGTGATATCATGTACGATACAAGTGGTCCTGTAGCGTGTTTACTTGTGTGCGATATCATGTGCGATACAAGTGGTCCTGGAGCGTGTTTACTTGTGTGTGATATCATGTGTGATACAAGCAGTCCTGCAGTGTGTTTTCTTGTGTGTGATATCATGGGTGATACAAGCAGTCCTGCAGCGTGTTTTCTTGTGACTGATATCATGTGCGATACAAGCCGCCCTGCAGCGTGTTTACTTGTGTTTGATATCGTCTGCGACACAAGCAGTGCTGCAGCGTGTATACTTGAGTGTGATATCATGTGCGATACAAGTGGTCCTGTAGCGTGTTTACTTGAGTGTGATATCATGTGCGATACAAGCTTTTTTGATGACAGTAACATCTTTTATTCAATTATTTGAGCAAAAAAGCGATACAAGCGTACCTGCAACTTGTTTATTTGATTGTGATATCATGTGCGATACAAGCTTTTTTGATGATGGTAAAATCTTCTATTCAATCATTTTGAGCAAAAAAGCGATACAAGCGTTGCTGCAACTTGTTTATTTAATTGTGATATCATATGGGATACAAGCGGTCCTATCCTCTTTGTGTTCGGGCTCAAAAATACAAGGTTCTGGATCATATTTTGTCCGCTGTTGGCTCTCACAAAGTCTGCTTGATTCGCATTGTTGTCGATGGGGAAGGGATCTGGGTTTTTAAGCCTTTCAGTGTCAATAAATCAGAAAAAAAATATGTTAATAAGTTATTAAATGCTGATAAATAATGATAAATACTTCTCGCAGTACTTTGACTTTTAGATACAAATCTGCACAAGCGCACCAAAACAAGTCCAGCCCTTGGACTTGCTGGTTCTG